>NC_133621.1:1789383-1849383 GCF_048593235.1 Sminthopsis crassicaudata | reverse complement strand
TTCTTCCCACAGTAGAGAAAAGGAATCAGATGCAAAAGATCGAACTAAAACAAAATAGATATGACTCAAAAATGGGAATGTGAAAGGGGGGGAGGAACCAAGGATGACATGAACATTGGCAACTTGAGTGATAGTGGATACAATTAAAAAAAAGGCAGGAATGAGCTCATTCACTTCTTTCCAAAGGGCAGAAAAGGCTCCCTAATAGGATGGAGTCCTGAGAAATCAGAATGTTGACTGAAGATGGACAAATGCACTAATTCTCAAAAAGGAAAATTCCAGACACAACTACTGGTGAGCTCAACACTAATCCCCTCAAATTCAAGACTGGATTAAGCAGGTGGCTTGTGAGTACTTAGAAAAAGAAGGGGTAAGGCTGAAGAGTCAGGGTGATAACTTTACTAGGAACAAGCCCTGACAAACTAATCTCCTTTCTTCTTTTTACAGGGTGACTGAACTGGCAGATCAAAGGGAGGCTACAGAAGAAGTAAATCTGGATTTTGGTGATGGAACTGACAGAGCCTCTCAGACATCCTTGTGGACAAGACGTGGGCTCACGGATTGTGTGCTTAGCCAGCTAAACTGCCTGATCTGAATAGGGTTGATTAACAGATCTCTGTCAGACTAAATGTGTGCTTCAGGGCTCTGGACTTAAGTCTGTCCAGTTCAATAATTTTCTGAGAAAGTGTATGGGCACAGAATAGGCATTTTGGGCAGCTGAAAAGACTTTCTAACCTGGGAATCAGAAGTCCTAGGGGCAGCCTCAGAATTAAACTAGAATATTTGACAAATCAGCATTGTTCCACGCTTCAGGTGTCTCCCCGGCAAATGAAGGAGTTGGACTTGGTAATCTCTAAGTCCTATCCTAGTTTTAAGTCCCATTATTCAATAAAATGCTGGAAATTTTGGTACTAGACAAAAACTAGGGACATACCATGAGCTAGAAACATCTGCCCATCTTTTGTTCTTATTAAAACCATAGATATCCACAGAAGGAAAACGAGGGGGAATTAGGATAATTCGGAATCAGCAAATATTATTTAAAAATAGCGAGGTGAAATTGTATTGATTCAGAAATCAAGTTTCAAGGGAATAATCAAGTTTTCTGCTCCTGAAGAATGAGTCACGGGAAGATCTAGGATTTTATCAATTACTTTTTGAAGTACTTTGATAATTGAATCGATGTTTCTATATGAAGATTTCAATGCAATATCTCCTTCTTCTGAGTCATTCTTGGTTATAGCCTTGTAGAACTCTCCATGAAGATCATCCATGAGCCTAGGGAAGCACAAAGGAAGCCTCAATCCATATTCCCTAAGAAATGGTGATCAGAAGTGTTGTGTGCCCTTCTGTATGTTTCCCACTTTAAAGAGTTAATGCTTTAATAAACGTGTAGGCAGGACATATTCCAGTTCAGCGTGGATTCTCATTGTCTACTCAGATTCTTATCAGTAGCAGCTTTTCTCAACCCTGTTGACGTTTTGACTGTACCCTAAGAGCAGAGTATAAAAATGGTGCTCATTCCAGGAATGAGATGCAGTCGATGTTTTGGATGTGTTCATAATTCATTTCTTAATATTTTAGTAATTTGATCCACTAAGTAATGTAGAGATTATGACAAAAGCTAGCTGGCACAGGGGATAGAGCAGTGGGCCTGGAATAGGGAAAACCTGGGTTCAAATCCAGCAGCAGGTCTCAGGCAAGTGATTTATTCTTTGCCTTCCTCCATTTCATCACTTGTAAAATTGAGATAACGTTAGCACCCAGCTTCTGAGGTTATTGTGAGAATCAAATGAGATGTTTGTAAAGGACAGGGGCTGGAATGTAGTAGGCACTATGCCATTTTTGTCATTCTTTTTTTTCTATACAGGGATAATAAAATCTTCTTTCCTTTTGTAACCTTGAGATATATTTTCCCCACATTTTTCATAATCCTTCTTGTGGCCAGCTCCTACGGATTTGATTAGAAAGTTCTCATAAAAGCATTCAGAGAATTTCACTTTTTCTTAATCTTCTACCATGGAAGTCACATTTCTGCTACAAGATTTTGTACTTCAATTCACCAATTACTTAAGAACTATCTTAGTACAAGATGCGGTTTCAGGCACTAGAGACATAAAAACAAAATCAAAGATTCTCTTTTTTCAAAGGACACCCTATTGAGAGAGGATGTATAAGATGATAAATAAATAGAAATTTACTCTCCCAGAAAATGTTGACAACTAAAGGATCATGAAAAGAGTCCAATAGGAGTTAGCACTTAAGTTGAGTCAACCTCTGTGGGTGTCATTGTCCTGAAAGGTAAAATGGTGAGAGGAGGCTAGATTGGATAAACCCTAAGGTTCCTGTAAGCTCTTGTTTTAAGTTCCTACAAAATCATTCTTATTTAAAAGAGCAAATGGATGCTATATATTTCCAGACAAAGCATAATCAACATATGGAAAGTTCAAGGAAATAGATAAGCTCAATCTAAAGTAGCACATTCACCTAAAATCACTACAAAAAAATTGGATGAACTGCCTCAACAAAATACAGAGCTTTCTGTCTCTAAAAATGTTCCAGCTGGCCGGCCATAATTTAGGCATCGTGGAAAGGAGATTCCCAAAGTGCATGGGGATCTGAATCAGTTGAAGTCAAAGACCTCTGCTAATTCTTCATTTAAATAATTTTGCCAAACTGGATTCTTTGAAATGGCTCTGTGATTTTTTACAAACTGAGGAGATAAGGTTTTGTATTCCCAGTCACACTGACAACTCGTGTTAAAATATGGTGAATGGATTCACAAGTCACAATAAATGAAAAAGACAAAAAAAAAGACTAAATCGTGTAAAATGTTCTGTTACTGATTTACATTCCATGCCAGTTTATTGGAGGAGTACTCTGGGAAAATTTTCAACAGGAAAAACATACTCTTCGAACTATGACTTACAAACACACCAAAAAAAATCTTACACCATCACCTTCTGCTTTCACATTTAGCGATTGAGCTTTCAATAAGAAACATAAACATATAGGACTGCAAAAGAATTACATAGTTGTATAGGGAAGTATTAACCAATAAAAGTCTCCCCCACTACCCAGTTAAAGTCATGAATATATCAGAATTCTGTTTTCACCAGAACAGAAGATGGCGACCCAATCAGACATGTGCCTTATAACTGGTATTATAGTTAACTGGTAACAATTACTGGTATTGTCCCATTATATCTTTCCTATGAAATGATCACTGTCATAAATAGTAGAAGTTGCAAAGGACCCATTATCAGCACTTGGGAGTAGATAGGGATCTGTCTTTCAAACTTTTCTTGTTCTGTTTTTGGACAGAAATTAAAACAGCAGCAAATTTGTGGAAATTAAACTTAGAAAGTAATCAACACTGTGTTTTTCCTTTTAATTGAAAAAGCAAATGCTGTTCTGGTTCAGCAACCATGGCTTAGCTATTTGGATTCTTTTTCTTTCTTTCTTTACCCCCCTCTCAGAAAAGCTTCTTCATTTAGCTGGTGAAGATAGCTGGTAATGCAAGCTTGAGTTAACAAGCAAAAAAGACTTTAATAAAAGGCACTGTCCTCATTTCTGAAATCAGATGGTATTTTTTTATTCAAATGAGAAAAAGGTCCTTAACCCTTTTCCCAGATAGAAGGTTACCCATTATCTGTCTTTGTAGATGCCTCAGATGAACACGATCTCTTCTTCCCCTACCATTAACCATATATAGGGAGCTGTTTCTTGACTATCTAATCCCTTTGCCACAGATCAATGTGAGGTTTTGATGGACTGGTTTTTAAAATGAGCATTTTAATATTTGCTTATTTTTCTTGATGTTTTAAGGAGTAGTTTTTCTTCTTTCTCCTCAACCTTGCACCTCTTCCCTCCCTCCTTCTGCCCAAATGGGAAGAAGAGATGCATGAAGGTCAGCACTGAAGATTCATAAACCATTGTGAATAATGTCAGAACTATAATTTAATTAGTGCCCCATCTGTCACTTTCTGTTTGACGAGCACTAAATGTCCAATTATCATTTAATATCTGCTCTAATCAGTTCTGGCAAATTTTTCAGGCACACAAGAGATGGCATTAATAGATGAAAGTGTGGCTCTCCTGGCCATATTATGGGAGCGGAATTGTGAGCAGCACTGACTTACTAGCAGGAAAGTAAGCATTCGTGCCAATTAGCAGAAAAGCCATCCCTCCGGTCACAGGGTTGCGACGTGGCGATAACAAAAGAATCTCTTGGTTCTCTCAAGTGTTCAGCAAAATAAGCTGGCTGATGATTTAGTAGGCAGGGCCACAACTGATTCCTGCAGAAGACACCAAATTTAAAAACTGGAAACACCACATCTAGAAATGTAGGCTGTGGCTGACTTGCAAGCTCTAAAAGCCATCATTTTCTCATGCTGAATACCGTCTTATTTATGCATCCTCTGCCCCATCAGACATGGCCATCATTACTAATGGGTGTGCTGAATTCCCCTCTGAACTGTTATAAGATGAGAAAATCTAAGTTTGAAGGGCAGGTCAGAGAGGGATGCTGCTCAAGGAAAACTGCTCTGAAGGTTCCAGTCTGGCTGCACAGCCAGGAGAGTGGGCCTTGAGGACAAAGGTAATTTTCTTTAGAGACTTGGGATACGGGAGTCGTTATATTATATGATATATCATACATTATGATTGCTGCAAATTCATATGCATATTTTGTTTACCTTCAGACAATATTTCCTCTTACTCAGTAAACTCCAGTGACTTCTTCTTGCCTCCAGAGGACTCCGATTCAAATCCTATTCTAATCATTGTCTCTGTTACAATGGAGAAGTCATCCATGTCTTTAGTCAGCATTTACCTCCTCTATAAATAAGCAATGTGCTTGACCTCAGAAGGGCCTGCAGCTCTGGAATTCTAATCTTTTGCTCTACCATTTATAGACCAAGCCAATTCTTCTTTTGCATTATTCTCCTTCTTAGGATTTTTTTCTTAAATTTAAATGCCTTTTTTCAACATGCCCCCACTGTTCCAGGTTCTGTTTCTGGGGGCCGAGGAACATATGTCTAATTCCTTTTGTATGGGATAGTTCTTTAAATGTTTGAAAACAGTGACTGCTTTAACCCACCTCAGTCTTGTCACCTTCTCCAGACTAAAAATCCCTATTTCTTTCAATTAATTCACATGTCATGAACTTGAGGCCCTTCAATACCTTGGCCGCTCTCTTCATATTATTCTTTCACTTAAAAGTGCCCTTTTAAAATAAGGAACTTCAAATTCAATATATGGTTTGGAGATGAGTTTTCACTGTGACAGAATGAAATGGTTCTCTCATGGTTTGTCCTGGAAGGTTTGCCCCTTCTAAATAAAGCTTCATATCATTATTTGTCTTAACTGATGTTTCACAGAACTAACCATATTAGGCTTTGCATCCATTAAACCCCCAGGTCTTTTCTAAATGAACCCATCCTGTTTTATAATTGCATCACTGAATTTTGAAATAGAACACTTTTTTTTATTCTAGTTAAGTTTCATCTTGCTTATTATATCACAAAATTGCAGAAGAGGAAATAACACCCACAGCCACAGAGACTACTCCATATTTTTCTTCCCCAATAAGTCCCTCTTTGACACATTCAGGAAAAAAAAGCCATGACTTCTCAAGTCATTCCACACTATTCTTGGGTAGGTCTAATTGTGAACATTCTTTCCTTACTTCAAGCATCAGTTGGCCTCTTTTCCAATGTCCTTCCACTTCCCCTACTTATGTTTCCTAGGACCACGGAAGAAATCAAATCCTATTTTGGCTTGGTAATATTTCAAGTCCTCCAAATCAATTCTCATATCTTCCAGAACTTTTTTTAGACCAAACTGCTGGAGAATTAGGCCTACGCCATATTTTTAGTTCTGACGTTTATTTTGTGAATCTAAGTTCTGGATACGACATTTATTTCTGTTGAATGTTGTTATTCAGCTCGTCTATTGCTCTAGTCTATCAAGGATTTAGTGGCTCTTCACTCTGCCATGCACTTTATAGGTCATGCTAACTCTGGGCCATTTGTGAACTTGTGAGAATAGTCTTTGTATCGCCACTGAAGTCATGGCAAATAATGCTCTACAGCATAGGGCCAAGGCCAGATCCCTCTGGCTGTCCTCCAGAGATTTGCTTGTTCTTTGCTTAACTGGCAACTTAAAAAGGTGCTTTTGCATGGCAACATCCAAACGAAAAAGAAAATATTCTTCAGCCTTCTAGGGAACTGGAATTTTTTTTTTATGTGTGTAGAACCGAATTTTTTGTTGCACAGGAAGAATTGGATTCAGAAGGTAAAAATAACAGTTTATATTCATTTCCCAGTGTTCCTTTTCTGGATGTAGCTGATTCTGTCCATCATTAATCAATTGGAATTGGATTAGCTCTTCTCTATGTTGAAGAAATCCACTTCCATCAGATACATCCTCATACAGTATCATTGTTGAAGTGTATAATGATCTCCTGGTTCTGCTCATTTCACTCAGCATCAATTGATGTAAGTCTCTCCAAGCCTCTCTGTATTCCTCCTGCTGGTCATTTCTTACAGAACAATAATATTGCATAACATTCATATACCATAATTTACCCAACCATTCTCCAATTGATGGACATCCATTCATCTTCCAGCTTCTAGCCACTACAAAAAGGGCTGCCACAAACATTTTGGCACATACAGGTCCCTTTCCCTTCTTTAGTATTTCCTTGGGATATAAGCCCAGTAAGTAGTATGGCTGGGTCAAAGGGTATGCACATTTTGATAACTTTTTGGGCATAATTCCAGATTGCTCTCCAGAATGGTTGGATTCTTTCACAACTCCACCAACAATGTATCAGTGTCCCAGTTTTCCCACAGCCCCTCCAACATTCCTCATTATTTGTTCCTGTCATCTTAGCCAATCTGACAGGTGTGTAATGATACCTCAGAGTTGTCTTAATTTGCATTTCTCTGATCAATAGTGATTTGGAACACTCTTTCATATGAGTGGAAATAGTTTTAATTTCATCATCTGAAAATTGTCTGTTCATATCCTTTGACCATTTATCAATTGGAGAATGGCTTGATTTCCTATAAATTAAAGTCAATTCTCTGTATATTTTGGAGATGAGGCCTTTATGAGAACTTTTAACTGTAAAAATGTTTTCCCAATTTGTTACTTCCCTTCTAATCTTGTTTGCATTAGTTTTGTTTGTGCAGAAACTTTTTAATTTGGTGTAATCAAAATTTTCTATTTTGTGATCAATAATGGTCTCTAGTTCTCCCTTGGACACAAACTCCTTCCTCCTCCACAAGCCTGAGAGGTAAACCATCCCATGTTCCTCCAATTCATTTATGATTTCGTTCTTTATGCCTAAATCCCATTTTGATCTAATCTTAGTATGTGGTGTTAAATGTGCGTCCATGCCTAGTTTCTGCCATACTAATTTCCAGTTTTCCCAGCAGTTTTTGTCAAATAATGAATTCTTATCCCAAAATTTGGGATCTTTGGGTTTGTCAAACACTAGATTGCTATTTTTATTCAGTATCTTGCCCTGTGAACCTAACCTATGCCACTGATCAACTAGTCTATTTCTTAGCCAATACCAAATGGTTTTGGTGACTGTTGCTTTATAATATAGTTCTAGATCAGGTACAGCTAGACCACCTTCACTTAATTTTTTTTTTCATTACTTCCCTTGAAATTCTCGACCTTTTGTTGGGGAACTGGAATTTTCAATACTCTAAGCAAATACAAGGATCTGCTAGTACTTTTATGGTTCTGTTCAATTAGTGCCATCCTAAGGATCCAAAAATGACAATGTTGCCTTCATGAGAATCTAAATTGTTTTGAAAACCCTCTATCCCCTTAATCAAGCTGACTTATCATGGTAAATGGAGAACATAGAACTGCATGCAAATTAAGGACTTGTCCAAAGCAAAAGGAAAGATAGCCTAAGAGCCAAGAGAGCCCTCCCATCTCCCTCTTCTCTGGTCTCAACTCAGTCTCCTGGGTACCACTGTTGGTATTTCTTGCCAGATCTAGTTCAATTCCACACAAAAAGTCAAAGTTAATTCTGATCCTTTCATAGCAGCATTACTAAGACAGGACAAACAATGGAAAATGTGCAGGAACAAGGACAGTAAATAATAATGCCTCATTAAGATGCAAGCTGCTACAGCTGAAACAGATGGGTTAGCAGGGATTTCTATTCAGCTCATGAAAGAAAATGGCTTATTTGCATGAAAAAAATCGGAATTTGAACAACATTCAGGAAAAAAAATTATGGATCACTACTAAGATAACATCTTGGAATCATAGATTAGGGCCCTGGGGAATATGAAGTTCAACTTCTTCCCTTTATAGATGGAGAAATTGAGTCCAGTAAGGTGAAAATGCTAGTCTAAGGACTTGGAGAAACTTCTGCCTCAAAATCTGAATTGAGAATTACAAACCAAGTTTGAACTTTCTCTTTTAGGCTGGAAAACCACGCTTCTTCTGAGAAATATGAGCTCTATTAGACATGCAAATGGTTCATTGAATAATGACACTCTGTGTGTGTGTGAGGAAAATGAAGTGTAAAGGAGCCCACCTTGTGGGTGTAAAATCAAGTACGTTAATTGTTGGCCAAAAGTGTCATGTTTTATTAAGCAGAGAGATGAAAGGTGTTGAAGAAACAAATACTGGAGGTGGATTTTGACTCAAGTTGCTGTTCATCAATCAGTATCTTGTGCATATCACACAATTCAGTCCACGAAAGGACACCTTTTTGTTTATGGAATATGTGAAAGTTACAAAATGCACACATGATCTCTTTGAAGCCTTTGGCTAGGCAATCATAGATCATCATTTTTACAAAAGAGCAAACTCAGCTCAGTGAAGCCCTATTGTCGCCCATAACTAAAAAGTGGTGAATCCAGAACTGAAACCCAGAGCTTCTAATTCTTGGTCTGGGCCCACAAAGGCAGTGAAAGATAAATTCTTAGATATATTATGTTAAATAGATTTTTCTCTCACTAATTTATTAATCTAGTTGATTCTATCATGGTGAGATGCATAGATTGTTACATGGAACTATAATAATTCTTCATTGACCTACTATAAACATTCTCATAGGTAGGGAGTAGAAGAATGGAAGCTCTCAAATGTAGAACCAAATAAGAAATAGAGAACATCACAAAATATAAAATTGATCATTTTGATTATTTAAAATTCAGTCATTGAAACCAAAAAGAAAAGAAAAGCAGAAAACTGAGGGGAGGGAGAGGACAGGTTGCAATAAGTAATTCTGCTAAAGGCCTCATTTCCCAAATACATGGAGAACTGAGTCAAATTTATAAGAATGCAAATCACTTTCCAGTTGATAAATGGCCAAAGAATACAAACAGACAATTTTCAGACAAAGAAATCAAAGCTATCTAGAATTACAAAATATGGTTTAAATCACTACGGATTAGATAAATGCATATTTAAACAATTCTGATGTACCACCTGATACCAATCAGATCGGCTAATATGATTTTTAAAAAGGATGACATTGTCGGGGGAGATATGTGAAAATTGAGACACTAATTCCCTGTAGGTGAACTCTCCAGCCATTCTGGAGACTAATTCCCTGTAGGTGAACTCTCCAGCCATTCTGGAGACTAATTCACTGTAGGTGAACTCTCCAGCCATTCTGGAGACTAATTCACTGTAGGTGAACTCTCCAGCCATTCTGGAGACTAATTCACTGTAGGTGAACTCTCCAGCCATTCTGGAGACTAATTCACTGTAGGTGAACTCTCCAGCCATTCTGGAGACTAATTCACTGTAGGTGAACTCTCCAGCCATTCTGGAGACTAATACTCTATAGGTGAACTCTCCAGCCATTCTGGAGACTAATTCACTGTAGGTGAACTCTCCAGCCATTCTGGAGACTAATTCACTGTAGGTGAACTCTCCAGCCATTCTGGAGACTAATTCCCTGTAGGTGAACTCTCCAGCCATTCTGGAGACTAATTCTCTGTAGGTGAACTCTCCAGCCATTCTGGAGACTAATCCTCTGTAGGTGAACTCTCCAGCCATTCTGGAGACTAATTCACTGTAAGTGAACTCTCCAGCCATTCTGGATAGTTTTGGGAACTATGTCCAAAAGGCTATACAACGTGCATACCCTTTGATCCAACAATCTCACTAGTAGGTCTATATCCCAAGGACAGCAAAAAATGGAAGTGGGGAAGACTTACTGCTCCAAAAATACTTATAGCGGATCTTTTTGTAGTGGCTAAGAATTGAAAATTGAGGGCATGCCTATCAATTGGGAGCTGACCAAGTTGTGTATGACTTTGATGGAGTATTATTATATTATAAGAAATGACAAACAGGATGATTTAAGACAAATCTGAGCAGAACCAGAAGAACTTATACGCAACATCGTGTATAACAATATTGTATAATATGTACAACAGAATCCTGGGAATGAGTTAGCTATTCTCAGCACTATAATGATCCAAGTACATCCCAAAGAACTCATAAATCTGCCTCCAGAGAAAGAATACTGTCCAAATAACCTATATCATATAGATAGTCATCTCAGGAAATGGGGAAGGAGAGAAAGATAGAATTTTTCATTCAAAACTTTAAAAAAATTAAAAATTATTTTAGCATATAATTGGAGGAAATTAAAATATTATTATAAAATAAGAATGGTATCCCTTCATTCACTTATTTAATGTTTTTTTTCCTAATAAAATATTTTCTTTTAAAAAGAAATCTGGAACTCAAACCTTTTTGATTTAGGGAACAATAGCACTACCCTCATCTCAGTTCATTAGGTTTCAACTCAATGCATATCTTTTGAAAATTAAAAAGCTTTAATAAAATATGTAAAAATAAATATTTATTCAACTTTTAAAAAATAAATGAAAATTGACATTTGAATTAAGCAAACAAATAAAGAACCTTAAAAAGATAATATTCTTTCTTGGGTTCTTGATCTTGACAATCCATTCTTTTGACTTTACTTCACATCCATTATGTTCTGTGAAGCCCTGCTCCCTGACTGACACAGAGCCGGATGCTGAGGAATACTTTGTCATGCATGGAAAGTCCCAGTATAGCATAAGCAGCCAGTTGAAAACCTCTTCCTAGAGGAGAATGTCCGAGTAAGAAACCGACACAGGGAAGCACATGCCTGTTTTGCTCCTGGACCTAATGCTGGAAGTCACTTTCAGAAGTGTATTTCCAGGGCAGCTCTGAAGGGGCAAGGAACTGAAGGAGTTTGTTCTGGGGCCACAGCTTACATTCAGGAGGCAAGTTCAAAGCCAGAGCTTTTAGCCAGAAGGGCTCTAGAGGTCTAAGCTCCAGTCTTCTGCCTTGTTCAAGACTCTTGGCACATGTAAACCTACATGGAGAGAGCTAGAACTGGCCAAACCAGCTTATTTTTTCTAATGTCCATCTGCCTTGTTATAGATACTGCCCCCACTCAAGCCTATTCTAAACAGTTCACCAGGTCAAAAGTACTAGTTTAAGTTCAACTAATCTACCAGATCCCCTGACACCCAATGAGCTGCTTGATCTCATTGGTCCCAGCAATGATATGGATCCTTCAAAATACCATGAAATTATTTCCTCCAGTTTCTGATATCAAAATGTGCCTTCTCCTTGCCAAGGCCAATCAATGGAGATGTTTCCTTGATTTCTTCCCTTTTCTCTTCTTCCAAGAAGTTGCCCCCTCATTCAAGCTCTTCTCTTTTGAATTTTCAATCTCCAAAGGTGCTTTCCCTAATGTCTCCAAAAAGCCTTATGTCCCCTTTCCCAAAACAAACAAACAAAAAACTTCATTATAGTCTACTGTCCCTTCTAGCTGTTTTCC
Organism: Sminthopsis crassicaudata; assembly: GCF_048593235.1. Lineage (NCBI taxonomy): Eukaryota > Metazoa > Chordata > Mammalia > Dasyuromorphia > Dasyuridae > Sminthopsis > Sminthopsis crassicaudata. Next base: position 1,837,547 of record NC_133621.1, on the reverse strand, counting down.
AATATCTTTTCTCCTACTCTCAGGTAAATTTTGACCCCAATAAGCTTTACACTCCATATTTCCTTTCCCACTATTTCCTTAATACTTCAGAGTTTCACTTCTGACCTAATAATTCAAATAAAATGGCTTTCTCCAAAGTTACAAGATGTTTAAATTGTCAGATCTGATGGGTATTTCTGTCTTCATCCTCCTTAGCTATCTTCTCCAATCTGTGGAACTCCAAAAAAAGCTGACACAGATTCAAGGTTCTATATAATCAACCACATTTTCATTTAATATATTCATGATAATTTTATTGACTCCAAGATCAATTTTATGGTTGAACATAATACGAAAAAATTAGACCCAATTTCTTAGCTTTAGTTTTCCTTGTTCTTCATGCTACCTAAAAAAACTCCAATCACATATGAAATGACACGTAAGACCAAATGTGCTTAATGACTGTAACTGGATGTTTCCTTCCAAAAAGGAAAAAAATGAACAAAATGCCCACTTGAGTAGATGCTGCTCCTGCCTTTGAAGCTTGTGCAAATCTATAGTAAATTTCTGGACATCAAGGTAACACCATGTCTAGAGTAGAGTTCTGAGTATCATATTTTGAAAGAAAATTGATAAGCTGGAAAACCCAAAGAACAACTGAGAGAGGAAATGCCTTGAATTGCTATCATATGAGGGTTGGTGGAAGCAAATACAGATGTTTGACCTTGGAAAGAAAAGGCAAGGGCAAAGGATATAGTGGCAGTCTTCAGCTATGTGAAACACAGATTGCTTTACTTATCTTGGCCCTGGAAAACAGATTTCTCCAAGGTCAACAGGGAGAAATAAATAAGCCAGACTTGTGATTTCACTGATATGGGCAATCGAGATGGCAAACTCTTTCTGTGAATAGAAATCCATAGCCTTCCTGCAACATAAACCCTCAGAGAATGCTGGAGCAACTATAAGATTAAATGTTTTGACCAGGGCTACAGAGTCTCTACATGTGAGCAGTGGTGCTGAATTCAGTACTGACTCTGAGAACAGCTTTCTGGCTACAATATCATCTTGACTCTATACCACAGCCAATAAATGGCTGTTCTCGAAGACTTCCTGCGGACTAAAATAGGACTAACAGTTAATAGGACTAACATAACTAACAGTTATGATGAGATGTGTTCAACTGATATAAGTAAAATCTTCATAAAAATTTGAGCTATCCTAATGTGCAATAGACTGACATCATTCAGGAATAGGCTGCCTTGGGAGATGGTGGGCTCCACCTCACTCCAGGTCTTTAAGATCAATGAACGGTAATAGAGGATACTATGGAAGAAATTGTGTTAGTGGTGGGATAAACTAATTGAATGCTGAGTTCTCTTCTAGATCCAGAAGTCAGTAGTTCTGCTAAAAAATCTGCATATAAGAGCCCCTTACTTTTTCTTAAACCATAGGAATCCTTTGGATTAAATGAAACAGACACCCATAATCAACCTACCTATTTATAACAACTGTCAGTCACAAACTTATAGGGGGAAAATGACAATAAAAGACAACACATACATATTAAGAGAACTATTTTTGGTTTGTAACCTGTAATTTGGGTGGGATAGCTAAAATGTGCATCTGTTCTCTTATTTGAAATGGAGAAAAACATGATTACCATCTAAAATCATTGAAGGTTTGTTTTTTTTTAAGTAAATATATATCTCATGGAATAATGATCCACTTTAAAAAGGAAACCAAGGAATAGAAATGGAAACAGATAACTAGAATAAATGACCAACCTCTGACCATTTTTATCATTCAGCCATTTTTTTCTATTCCTAGTCTTCATGCAAACATGTTCATCTGCACAAATGATTGGTATAGACATTCAATCTTAGGAGTGGAGTTAGATGCTGCAATTAATTTTATTAGATCTTCAAAAATATTTTTGGAAAGGACAAAAAAAAACAACAATCTAAACTGAGTTTGTTCTTCCTGGTTGAGAGAAGAGGAACTGTGCCCATCTTTAGATATGGAATTTATAAACAAATTCTGTTGATGGCATTAAAATATTAGTTCTCTTTTCCTATTCCTCTACTATTCTCATTATCCAAATTTAACTTCCCTTGATCTTTCAGAGAACATCTTACTAACCCCTGATAATTTTATTGTAAATAAGAAATTAATAGCATCAAGGCTGCACTCATGATTTTCTGGCTGCTTCTATTATGCCACAGAAATCAGTTTACCTGAAAATTCTCTCTTCCCTGGGAAGCACGTTGGACTCTTTCTCTCACTGGCTGTTTTTCATTTTAAGAAAATTCTCAGGCCATTGCACACTGCATGCTGAGTCTAGGAACTTTCTTCATACTGATGAGGTAACAGGGAACCTCAAAATGATGAGGTAAATGACATCCAAATAATGAGGTATATACCTCAATAGGATTAAGTGAGGTCTAATGGCAGGATTCGGGGTACAGGGAGTCACACGGAGCTCCCCTGTAATCCCTTAGGATTTGGTGCAAGGATACAAAGTTAAATCAGGTCTAGTGGCGGCGAGAATCCCCTGTAAATGAATCTACAGGCGGAAAACCTAGATGGGCAAAAAGAGGTTTATGGCCAGGTTTGGAAGCAAGGTTAATGTCTGGTTAGTAAAAGGCATTAGATAGAGGAAGAAATACACTGACAGCAGGGCGGGGACAGAGAGTCTCTGATGCAAACATCTTGGCTGGCATCTTTCACATCTCTGACCAAAGATGATTCTAGCTTTGCTCTTTTTATCTGCTTGAAGAAATAATGGGCGGAGCTCAGGTTAATTCCTAGAAGGCCAGATTTTTGGCGGGCTTTATCCAAGCCAGCTCAGATCCAGTGGGGGGGCTGGGTGCAGGCCCAAACTAGTTTGACCAGATCTTGTATCAAAGGGGGGGCTGAAAACCCAAAACAGATGGGGGCTGGGTACAGCCCAAACTGGCTCAGATACGGATCTTTTCCCCTAGGAATATCTTGTCCCAAAGGTAGATCAGACAAGGAATCTTAAAGGGGCTTCGCCCACAACAATACCACCAAAAGAGCACTTGCTCCCTTTTTGAATTTCCTTGCATACTCAGAATACTACAATTAGAATGGAAGCTCCTGGAGGGAAATGACCGTTTTTTTAATTTTTTTTAATTTTATTTAATTTATATAAGATAGATTTTACATCTATCTTATATAAATCTTAATTTCTAATAATTAATTTAAATTTCCAGCACCAAGGACAGTTCCTGGTATAAATGCTTGTTAGTTTAACTGGACTTGATCTGACCTACAAGACTCAGGGATGTCTGTATTTTAAAGACAGTTTCTTTGAGGTACGTGAATTACACAAATGAATGAATTTTGGTTCCACACATGAATGTTTCCTTTTACTATTAACAATTTATCCCAGCATAGAGGGGTGAAAACCATTTAGGGAAGAGAATAATGGGCATCTTTGAAAAAAGCCCTGGGCTCTACTTGTCTGGAGCCTACAGTCTGATGCCCATTTGTCCCACTCCCGACAATGCATTATTATCATGGGTCTATAAGCCACAACCAATAAAGCTGAGCTCTTGAATCTAAGCTATGTATCTCAAATGCTGGCTTCCAGCTGCACACCCAGAGAAGAAAGGGAGGGGGGAGGATGACAAAGTGTGCACCACAATGCCCTTCTGGCAACTCGAAGCTGCATTGCTGGAAGTCCCTCACCTTTAGCTCTTTATGCTGGTGAAATCACAGAACTGACTAACAAGTATGGCTGCAAGATGGTGAGAAATCTTGGCTCTGTGTCCTGCTTCTTTCACATCCTCTAAATAGAGTAACAATGTTATGGCTGGAAATGTAGGAGGAACTTCCTACTGCTCTTTGAGGCTAAGTAAATTGAAGGGGTTCTACAGAAATAGAAAGCCATTTTCCTGGTGATTATCCTCTTTTAAATTAAAGATGTATATTATGCTACCTAAACTCTTTTTTTAAAAAAGATACAATGGACAGTTTGGCAAAAAAAAAAAATACCTTAAGCCAATACCTCTGCAAAGTTGATGGAAAAATGAAAAGCCCTCTGTGTATGATTATGCTAATATTGCTAACATAAATGGGAGGCTTCCCATGGGGACAGAGGATGATATAAATGGGAACAATTGAGGTTAATAGAATTGCTGGGCAATGAAAACAGGATGAGCCACTATTTGTGTGAACTCTGCAGGAGCCAGAGAAAGGAGGTGCTTGTGGGCCATAAGAAGAAACAGACACTGGCTAAGGGATCTAACAAAGGGAAGCCTGGGAGCTGATTTCAATGGGAGGGGAAGATAGTGCTGCAATACAATCCATTGCAGCTGTGAAGAACATCTCACTAGGACTGTAAATCTCCAACTTTAAGAGAAGGGGGAGAGGAGAGGAAAAAGGGGGACTGAGCATCTCTAAAAGATTATGCTAAGAGAGGATATAATACAAGGGAACTTCTCTGCTTCATTATCTTCCAGGGCATTCAACTTCTACCACCATCATTAAAGCCTTCATCAAATTCTAGAGAAGGGAAAGTGGAACACAGGAAATCACCCTGAATTTGGAGAAAAAGTAGATGAAATCAGGATTCTGCTGCACAAAGTACCTTCAGCAAGTGAATTGCCCTCAGTTTCTCATCTGAAAGGAAGTTCCACTACATGACCTAGGATGTTCTTTCTACTTCAAATTTGTAATTTTACTGTTACTGGAAGGAGCTCATCATTGTTTTTTCTGGCTAAAAGTCTCCCTTATTCCACTATAGAACGAGCTCTCAGTAAGTTTCTTCGTGAAGATATCTGAATTGGTTTCTGATTGAAACCCTTGAATTGCTCTTCTATTAATAATCCAAATCAGTCCAAATGAATTGCTTTGGCACTGACAAATCCTTCATGATCTGCTCCCAAATATCCTTTTCAGTTTTATCTCCTACAAAGCTTCTAAATATATGCCATCTCCAAGACAAATTAGGGCTTCACTTTCTCCTAGAAACTCCCAAACTTAGGCTAATTTATCATGTTTTTCCTTCTTCCAGGATTGTGTGGATCATTGAAATGCTACTTACTGTTCACTTTCTTGCCAATACTGAGGGAATAATTGGTGTGGAAATGGTACGGAAATGAAGGGAACATTGCAGAGAAATGATCATTTAATATTAAAATTTGTGACAGGGAGACAGAGAAAACCCTCAAATAGCACAGTATGTAATCTGTTTAGCTGAGAGCAGATTTCCAAAAGTTCACCAGATCTATTGACTACTAAGTTCCTCGAGAAGTCATTCCAGGAGTATGGATGGGGCCGGGGAAGGGCTCTTTCGAATGAAATTCTTGAAACAAAGGGAGAAAAAAATCCCATTGAATTGGAAAAGAAGACTTGTGTGTACATGTATGTATGTTTATATGTGCATGCATATAAATGTATTTGTATATTTAAAAAGATATTACATAAGCACAATATATGCATATTATAATTATACTATATATGGTATACATGGCAATTATATACTCACTATATATATATATGCAGAACATGTAGTATATGTTCTATGTGTGCTTATTTGTGAGGAGGATGGTGAGTGAGTATAAGTTTAGGGAGTAGAAGAGCTTTTGCCTTTCCTGGCGGGTTCGAGAGGGCACCTGCAGCTTTTATCTGCCTTTTGCCAGACCTGGGGCCATTGAGTTGGTCCCATATGATAATTGATATTATTTGAAGAGACGGCACAGGTAGAAGGAAGGACTGTGGCTCTTAAGCCCAGACTGCACCCGCAAGCAGAAGAGAGAGCCGGAGCCCTGTCAATCTTGTTTGTTTTTTTCTTTTTTTTCATGCTGGTGAGTGTGGCAGGACTGAATGAAGAAAATATCGGCTGCCCTCTCTCCCAGACACAGGGAGAAGTCCAGGGATCTTTTGCTGCTGCTGTGGTGATTCGTTCTGGTTTTAGCTGAATAAGCTTTCCCTAAAGGGTGTGCCCAAGCCACTGGGTGAATGGAGGGCATAGAACAGAAACGCCAGCTCCCAAGGAACTCCAGCAGAAGCACCGGCAGTGTGCCCACAAAGGTAGCGGCTGCTGATGGAGACGATACCTAAAGACAGAGAGGGGGAAATGGGCACAGAGATCGCACCTGTGGCCCCAGGGGGAGAAGCTCTCATCTCCGGAGGACCCCGTCTCTGAGCCCAATAGTTTCATCTAAGGGCACCCTCATAATGTCTCTGCAAGGGGAAAAGAGTAATAACCAGGGGCTCAGGGTTCTCTGATCACATGGCTTAGCACTTTCAGGGCCCACATGTGTCTATGGGTGGGACAGAGGGAATTTTAGGGGACATGTTCTTTTATAAACTCATCTCCCTAAAGCTCTTTAATAAATACCTTTTAAGAGCTAGTTAAGGCTACCAGCTGATAGAAAATGAAGAATTGGTGGTGATGGGGGCTTGTAACTGAGAGCACCAGAAGGTCAGGCCCGGGGAGGTTCAGGAGAAGCCCTGAGGACAGAGGTAGCCATGGGCCTAGCAGCCACATCCTTGACTCATAGCACAGTAATCAATTCAGATATTAATGCAGGGTAAAAAATGATTATGATAATAAAATAAAATGGACAAATGTTAGAAATCTAGAGAACTATGGGATACCTTATGACCTGACAGAGAGAAGACAAGAATAATATAAAAATATATAAACACAAAAAAGCCTAAAAGAATGTCAGCAGAACCAGCTGGAAGTCAGAAGAATTCAGGTGGCCCAGGAGAATGGCTGCCTATGGTCCCTGGAGAAGAGCAGAAAGCAGGATTCTTCCAGAGCCAAGTGGTCTGGAGACAAGATACCATCGAGAACTTCTTCAAAAAATCCAGTAAAAGGGGGAATGCTCTTAGGAACCGGATACACCAGAGTGGAATAAAGCCCAGGGGCTAGGAGGAGGCTAGCAACGCGTCCAGGCTGGCAGGAGGTCTCTGAGATTATGGGGAAATGATAGTATCTTGAGTGACCAGGGCACTGGCTACCAAGGACAGCCCCCGAGGGCTCTAGCCTTTCCCTTTGAAATAATAACAATGGGGTCCAATCCTGTCTGTGCTGGAAAGCCCCAGAAGGAGCTGCTGTTTCTAAAGATCCATTCTAATCGAATTTCATTAGCAACTCAGGCAAAATGGCAGAGTCCAAATAGAGGAGAGAGAGACTCAGAGACAGAGAGACACATGAGAGGGAAAGACAGACAAAGGCAGAGAGAGACATCTGGAGTCACTTTTGCCTTCCAAATGACCAGGCAATTGCCAGCCTGTTTGTGCCATGGACAAGAAGGCAGACTTTAAACAGTCATTCAAATGCAATAGAGTCCTACCAGGCACAAGCCCTGGAGAAGCTTCCCTGCTTCTGTCCATCCTTTCCCCAGAGATGTCTCTGCATACAGAGACATTCATGGCGAATTGCTCTTATCCCTCCTAAATAGCATGTGAGGAGCTTTTTGTCCTGTTTTGTGTTTTATTTCTTCCTCCAAAGCCTCAGCAAACCCGAGCAATGCAAAAACAGGCCCTGATAGACTCCAACCCTGTCCTGCCACAAACAATGGCATTACCTTGGTCTGGGAGCCCTCTATCAGCACTCCAGGCATGCGAAATCATAATCCCTGGGATAACAAATCCTCTTCTGAAGGAATCTCAAGTGGGAGACACAGAAAACTTCCTTAATCCATCAAATTAAATACCCAAGGACAATTATCAACTGAGATCCACAACATACCCCAACATGTTCAGCATAATTGGGCAGAGATTAAGCGAGTGTAATTGGCTCATTTACCTGCTAGCCAGAGCTCTCTCATTCCGGAGAGGCCTAAAGCTTCCCTTGTGCCCCAGCACTTCCTGGAGGTACCTCAAGTTGTCATGAGGATGCATGTCCAGCTGACCTCCCTTCGCCATGATGCAAACTCCCAGCCCTGAAGCGAATGCCACCCATAGGCCAGTCAGGCTCATATTGTGGCTCTGAAAAGGCATTAGGAACCCCAGATCGTCAGTTCCCCCATGAGCATGCTTTAGCACCTGCCCTGGGCCAGATGTTGGTGCTTGGTGTTGGGGATACAAGGACAGAAGCAAAGAATTCTTCTCTTCAAGAAGCTCCCTTTCCCTGTCTTTGTCTCAGGTTGGGGATCCCAGAATTCCAGGGCAAGAGCCCAAAACAAGACAACAAAGAGATCCGGCTTTATTGAGGGGGCGTACATAGAGGCAGGGCAGTGCCAGGGACCGGAAGGTCAGATTCCAGAGAGATGCAGGCTGAAGTTGGGAATCCCTCTAGCAGGGCCTTTTTCTAGGCACCGTCCTGGAAGCAGAAAAACTCATCTCCCTGAGTTCAAATCTGGCCTCAGACACTTCCTGAGCTCCGTGATCCTGGACAAGTCACTTCACACTGTTAGTCTCAGTTTCCTCATCTATTAAATGGATCGGAGAAGGAAATGATAAACAACTCTAGTAGTCTGCTCAAGAAAACTCAAATGGGGTCACAGAGAGATGGGACATGACTAACCATGAATAACCCTCACGTGTGAGTGTGATCACTCAGCTTTGGGCCATCTGCAATTTTGAGCTCTCAGTTCCCCCATCTGTACTTTCAGCATACTTTCTCACAAATGTTCCTGTCTACACTATCTTCTCATTGTCCCTGTGCCCTAAATGATGGAGCAGATTGTTTCTCATGCAGAACAATATCTAGAAATATGTGCCCCCTGGAGTAAAAGCAGCTGGGATGGGTCATAAAGCTGCAAAGGCAACGTCAGTATTGGAATCTCCTCCATCTGAGTCCAAAGCCAGAACTCTCCCTATCATGTCTCCCTATCGTCCCATTCACGTTTTCTACCCTAAGAAGAAGGCAATGCCACAAAATGGAAAGCGCCCAATAGCTGAAATTGGGGAGCCAGGGGAGCCTTCCCGGAAGTGCAGCCCAGAGTTACCCCAGCACCCAGAGCTCCTGGAGATCTTAGGATCACTTCTACCTCTCCACTTGAACCCAAATCGAAATTGCACCATCCTCCTTCATGACTTCCCCTCATGACAACTTTAGTGTCTTTAGGTAATTTGTGCCTCCTGAATTGGAATACCAGGAAAACACTGCTTAGTTTTCATTACTTTTAAAGCAAGCTAGAAGGCTGTGCCCAGCTGGGCAGCACTTCCCCATGGCTCCTACCCTGTGCTCCAGGACAGATGCCAGGAGCTGAAGCAAATCAAGCCATCTTGATGAAGAGCTCTGGAGGCAATCGGAAACGGATGGCCTTTCTGCACCCATCTTTCAGGCTACGTCTCGATGCATGCTTGCCCAAAATAAACTGGCAGAAGTGGGCTTGCTCATGCTCAGTTTCTTATTTCTTTCACATTCATGTTGTGGTGGAGATCAGGGAAGCAGCTGGAGAATATAATAAGGTCAGGGAAGAGTGTGGCAACTGTATATCCCATTGCTCTCCTCCTCACTTGGTATTGGTTTTTGCTTCCAAAATAAGCTTCCTTTGTTAATGGAAAGATTTCCTGCCCAAGAGAGAACAGGGAAGAATGGTAAAAGCCTAGATTGGAGAGGTTTCAGTGTAAAACCCTGTCTCTGTCCCCAGCGCTAAAAAATTTGGCCAAATAGCTTAAAAGCTTTCAAATTTTTAAAAGAAAAATGTATTTATAAATTGAGAGTCCTGGAGGTTAGTTTGCACTTGGCCAGAGTCTGGGTGTCTAATTTCTTCTTTTTCATTGAGTTGGGATTGTGCTGACCCAGGAGTAGAAGCTAAATAGATATGACTAAGCTTCTTGGGCTCAGAGAGCCAGTGAGGTGCATGTAAAGAAAGGCCTTATGTACTCATGACATTTCATTACACATCAGACTGATAAGGCAAAACTAGTACTCTTCTTCCTTCCATCTCTGTAGCCTAAGAAGCCTTATAAGCTGCCTTCTTCAGCTATGTGAAGCGCGACTACAAGCTTTCCAACTTGCTTGTCACATCTCAGGAAATTGAGGCTTGGAGAGCTCGAGGGATTTGCTCAGGAGATTCCAGCAGGTAAGTAGCAGAGTTGGGCTCAAACTCCAGCTTGTGAATGTCTCATCCAGGACACTCTGTACTCTGCTACAGCACGGCCAGCAATTCAGGGCAGGAGCTGGGCTGGACTGACGACAAGGCTAAGAGTGTTCAGGTCTTCATGGAAAAGGAAAAGGAGAACCTGTATCAGGAGCCAGATTTGGGGTCCCTTGATAGAGCTTGTGGAAACTGGTGGTAGAAGAATTCACTTTTCTTTCTATTTTTCAGGACTTTCAGGCCCAGAAATTGCTTAAATTACTTCCGCCTCCATTCCTACCTGAAAGCTGGAGCTATAACTGAAGTTCTCATAAAGGAATGGTGTATGTATATTCTCTAGATGGTAAGCATAGAACTAGCTGGGTTATGTATAGGTGAAGAGTTTGTGACCAAAGAAGAGACAGAGAGGATCCTAGAAAATAAATGGATCATTCTGATTACATGAAATTAATAAAAAAAAAAAAAGTTTGCACAAATCAAAAACAATGCAGCCAAGATTAGAAGGAAAGGAGAAAACCGTGGATTGAGTGGTGGTAATTACAGCAAGTTTCTCTAACAAAAGCCTACTTTATCAAATAGGTACAAAATTGAGTCACTCTCCAATTGATAAATGATCAAAGGATATGAAAAAGGTTTCAAAAGATAAAATTAAAACAAAGCCTGTAGTAATAGAAAAATTATTCTGAATCATTATTGATTAGAAAAATGAAAATTAAAATAACTCTGAGCTGCCACTTCATGTCTATCAGATTGGATAACATGACAGAAAAGGGAACTAGTGAATGATTGAAGAGATATGGAAAAGTAAGGGCACTAATGCACTGTTGTGTGGGTTTCTGAAGTGAATCAACCATTCTAGAGAGCAATTTGAACTATGTCCAAAGGGCTACAAAACCATACTTAGCATTTGGGCCAGCAATACTACAACTATATATGTTAAGTTAGGGCGTGGGATAATTCAAGGGCTTCTGGGAAGAACCACTTCAACCAATGAGCTTGCTCCTCCCAAGCACACAAGCTCTTCCTTAGGAATTCACAAGTCAAACTACCAGGAAAGGCCGGAACTAGAGAATTGTTAAGTACCGACTTAGCACTTAGTAAGAACCTAATATCTCATTATCTCATTAGCACTTAGTAAGAACCTAACATATATATCAAAGAAATCAGAGACAAAAAAAAAAGGGAAATGACTAATATGTACAAAATATTTTTAATAGTTCTGTTTGTAGTGGCAAAGAATTAGAAATTAAGTGATTGTTCATCAATTGAGGGACAGCTGTGTAATATAATTGTGATGGAATACTCTTGTGCTCTCTGAAATAATAACCCAGAGAAACCTCAGAAAACTTGCATGAAATGATGGAAAATGAAGTGAGCAGAACCAGGAGAACATTGTACACAGTAATGATAGCACTGAAAGACTTAGCTACTTTGATCAAAACAATGACCCTAGACCCTTCCAAAGGGCCAATCATGAAAAATGCTCCCTTCAGTGAGAGAGAACTACTAGATTCTGAGGGCAGATTGAAGCATCCCTTATTCCAGTTTTAAAAATGTTTATTTACTTTTTTTTCATAATGGCTAATAGGAAATTTTTTTCATTATTTTATATATATAATTATCATATTTTTGATTTCTCTATGAATGAGGAAAAGGCAGAAAGCAAGAAGAGAATTAAATTAAAATCTGGATCATTAGCTATATCACTGCTGTTTGATTGGAACTGCTTAGTTCCATTGAGGACTCACCTTTGTGCTGCCATGTGCATTGCTGCTGAGGTGACCAGTATGAGCAAGGTCTCACTTTGGTCTCCCTGGCCATTCCATCAGGCCAGTGTGAATCGCAAACTTTCCTTGGGACGTCAAAGCTCCCCTGAAGGAAGGCTCTCTAGAACAATATTGTGGCTGAGAGGAAGGTGGGTACTATGTTAATTTGGACATTTCTCCAAGCAGAAGAATGTTTGTATTTGAAATAATGTTGCATGAATAAGAACTGATTCGGACAGAGTGTATCTAAAATGATAATTTTATATAATTGTGTCTAAAAATCACAGGATGATTTTTTTTCTTTGAAAATAGAACTAGAGGAAAAAGAGAGAGAGAGAGGTGTTCATGCATACATCAACAAGCAGCATTTTCTTTTCCCTGAATTATCTGTTCCAAGTCTCATTTGCAATTTTACTATGATTCCTAACCCTGAATAATTCAGAAAGAAAGATAAAGCCAAGTTGTGTCTCTGGCAATAGTATCAGTGGTAGTCAATGAACAAGAGCCCAGAATCTTTGATAACTTTTCTGCAGCTGGGCTCACGTTCATTGGGAGTTGTTTGAGTTAAACACTGTCAACCAGGGAAAAATCAATAAAGCTGCTCAAATGGTTTCCCAGGGACCCTTGTGATGATTGAAGATCACTCTCCTTACAAGACCCATAACTGTGTGTCTGCCTATATATGTTTGTAGCTATGTTGGTAGGTGTGTTCATTAATATATATGATGTAGATAGAGAATCTTGGTGCATAACCATTAATTCAAGCTATTTAGACTGAGAAGAGCTTGACTTGAAGAAAGCTGGGGGTTTTCTCCTCTCCTTGTCAAACTGAACTGAAAAATCGACCTCATTTCCATTTTTACTCATACAGAATAAATCACGGAACCTCCCAAAGGCAGCAACTTTAGGAGTGCAGATTGTCCCTATTTGCAAAAAAAGAAAAAAAAAAAAAAAAAAAGGAAAACCTATAGCCTGTCAAAGGCCATTTTCTCTCATAAGCAATCTTCTCTTTGAGATGTTATGATCTACTGGTGATAGGGGTGCTGAACTGTGAAGACTTGTTCTCATCACTAAGTGGAACATTAATGAAGAGCAGAGCTGATATGAGTGTGGGTTCCTGCTTCTGAATGAATAGCCCAACTTTCCTGCTGACTCTTGCATGTCCTCAAAAGCTGCTTTGCAGAGAACCTGGTAGAAATTTAAATTATGAATAATTTATTTTAACTACCAATTCAAAGAAAGCAATAAATCTGAGAACATCTGCACAATGTCTGGGCAGAGGACATTATTTTGCTCAGTTACATGGGAGGTCGAGACAGATTCTTGGCTTAGATTCTTTCAAAGAGTTTCGATTAAGTGACAAAAGAAGAAATCCATTCCCCAGTTTGCTCATCCTACAGAGACACAACTCATCTGTCACAGAATCATTCAACAAGCATTTATCAAGGAGCTGCCAGGCATTGTTAGGCACTGAGAATACAAAGACAAAGATAAAACAATCCCAGCCCTCAAGAAAATTACATTCTAAAGAGGCAAAACAGGAACATACATTTGGGCAAATATTCAAAGAGAATTACAAATTCATCTCTTTGGATATTGTTTACGATGATGGAGATCACAATGAATCTGTGTTTGCCCTGTGTAATACTTGTCTATGTATTCCCCTCCCACTCAAGTTTACATGTAAGGTCTGTCCAATACCCCAGAGACCTTCATCCAGTTCTTGTGATGTTGTGAGGATACTAATAGAGGCAATAGGATGTTCAGGACTTCTTCATGCTCTCCCTGGGCTGTGCATCACTCATCTTTGACATTCATTACATCAATGGGATCATTTATTTTGTTTTGCTGTAATTGTCTGATCCTGGGAGTGACCACATTAGGCTTGTAGTCTGGTGGAGCAGATCTAAACCCACTCCCACCCAGGTCATCATAATTCTGTCCTTTGAAGACCAGCTATAAAACATACAAATGACTCATGATTACACCTCTTGTCAAAAGGACAGGTTTGACCATTTCCCTTGTTTTCCTTTCCCCCAAATGTTCTCATCACCTGAACTAATGTCATCATATTGTTACTTGATGTCTTCTCCATTAGCCATTAGCTTTCACTCAGACTTAAGAAGAAAAGCTCTCAAAGTCACAATCCATGTCCTCTCTCTCTGAGCTTTCTCCTCTCTCGCAAAAGCTTGAAAAGGCTCTCTGTGTCTTCCAGTCCTCTTCTCCCATTAACTTCCTCTCATTCTCTGTCAGGAAAGAATATAATGCCTAATATTTTTAACATCTTCAGCCCCCTCCCAAGCTGATTTGTCTCTGCCTTGGCAAGAGGACTGTACCATGATCTCATAGCCACCATTCTCATAGACACCATCATACTCCATTCAATGACTGAATTTCATTTTTAGCTTTTCAAACTCTATGTTTGTTCTATGTGTTCTATGACTCAGAAAAACACATTATCAGGAGAATAATACTTAAAAGATCATCCTTTCTGGGATAAAATTGGCATCAATAAAAAAGATTTTCTACTTTTCAAAAACAATGAAACTGACTCTTCTTTTCTCATTTAACTTTAGATCTAACTCATGTTCCATATGAGATATCAATCCAGCACACACCCAAAATGAGCTTTTCAAGCTGTCTGTCTGTCTTTAGACATCTTTTCCTCTTTCCTGTGTGGATTGAAGAAAATGTTCTAAGCAATTATATGTCTTTAACTGTTCTAGGACTTGATGCGGCTAGCACGATACTGTCCGTAAATAGGAACATCTGGAAAGCTTTACCCTCTCTAGAAAACTTCATGTCTATCACCACAGGGAGTACCTTAACAAACAGATGATTGCCTCTTTTATGCCACACTAGATATTAATGATCAAAGGGCTCCTAAACAGTTCTCTTGATTATTTCAAGGAAATTTAGTCTAATGGGATTGTATTCATGAGAGATAACTTGTTGGCAGAAAGGCCTTAAGGCAACATTTTGTTCACTTAATCCAAAAGCATTTTTTTTCAGAATTAAACAATAGGCTTATGTGATTTTGTATAACCTTCAGTCAATTGTTGATGGTAAAAATATGGCTGGTTTTAGAATATTACCCGTTTGAACAAACAACTACCAAAAACCTATTTGCTACTAATTCCTTTATCTAGAAAGCAATTAAGGGGTAGCTATATCTGTCTCTCCATAAATGTATATAGAAACATACGTGCATTAATATGTCCACATATGCACACATACATGTATACATCATGTGATGCATCTGTATGTTTTACACGTAATGTATATATTACATACATATATATTTATTTTCTATATTATATTATAAAGGAAAATCAGCACAGACATTGGGTAGTAGCAAATGTGCTCTTGATCTCTACAAGTCACTGTTCTTTGGGATGTTAATAGGTAATGAAGTTTTCTTTGGTAATTTCCTCCCCACTACTTTCCTACCCTCACAATTCTGCCATTCCAATTCCAATCCAATATGAGGATAGGTAACATGGTCAATAGTT
Source organism: Sminthopsis crassicaudata (assembly GCF_048593235.1). Lineage (NCBI taxonomy): Eukaryota > Metazoa > Chordata > Mammalia > Dasyuromorphia > Dasyuridae > Sminthopsis > Sminthopsis crassicaudata. The sequence goes on along the minus strand of NC_133621.1, from coordinate 1,822,262 downwards.
GATCCCCCTGAATATCAAGTTGGTTTAGAGTAGATTATGAAACTATTTGGATGGATAGATGGAAGGATGGATGGATGGATCATCACAGGAGTCACTTCATCATCAAAGCAAAGGGCATATGTAATAGTGCATACAGATTAGTGAGATGCTCGAACCTACCATAACAGGAATGCTCTAGAGGCCTTTTTCTCATTGCTTTGTTATGGGCACACACACACACACACACACACCACACACACAGAGCTACACATATCCTTGGTAAAATCCTGTTGCTTTTTCTCTTTGATGTCATTTCTGCTTGATCTATAAACATATATGAGACCACAATGATGAATTGCAATTGGGGTCACTTTTCCAATCTTGATAGTGAAATAAGTTCTCGATGATCCTTAGTGATTTTTTCATTTTTCTTCTCTGTTATTCTCCCTCCAGTATCAAACGATTATGGTGTCAGAGTAACAACTCATTGGGGAGTATATCAAGTATTTTTAAGTTAGTATCCGTGTCCCATACTTTCTTGCTTTTATGAGACAATTTTATCATCTGTACCATATAAGATTTCACAAATGCATTTAAATATCAAGTATGTGTTGCCCTTGGCTACCAAAGCTCTCCACTCACCAAATAATTCAAATGTTTGCTAAGGTATTTTGAGGCTCTATTTTATTCCCTGTTAAAATGATTTATATTGAATAACTTCTATAGGAAATGATTATAGTCAATGACTCCTTTCTTGGAGTCCTAATCCAGGTTTCTTATCAGTAATTTATTTAAATAAGTCATATTGTAGCTGTTCCTTCTCACCTTAGCTTTTAATCATTCCTTTTATGTGGGATATGGTATATATTCCTCTTTACTCTAACAACAAAGTATCCTGACTTAACACAGTGGGCAGAGTATGGTTCACCATGATGTATACGTGTATTTTTTACCTAAAAAGTATTCAATGATGTATAGCTATGATGTTGTCCTGTTGTCTATAAGTATTGGGCCTCTCTTCTTATTATTTGCATTTTTCAATATTATTTTACCCTCTAATCCTACCTATTTTCATTCTTGTACTGAAATCTCCTAGGCCAGGGCTTATGTTGAATTTGCGGGATCTTACCAGGTTCCTCATGGAATTTATTTTGGAGCAATGTTTGTGCTTATGTTTAATTGTCTTTATACTGGTCTTTTTGCAGGAATAGCTCATAAATACTATCATATGAATTACACTAATATTCTAGGAAATGCTCTCTCCTGTTGCTCTCAGATGCAGGAGAAGTCAGCTTTGCTAGCCCCTTTCTTTGCCTTTCCAGTGAAAACTTAGGGGCTTTTGTTCCATTCACCTGTTTATTGGGTTCATTGATGGTAAGGCTATCAACACTGAAATGATCCAATTTCTCCCTCCAGTATCGCTGGACATGATCTTCATATTTAGGATACTGATCCTCCATTATCATATGTTCTAAAGACGTAGTGATTCTTAGACTACTGGGCCCATTTTCACTATTTTCTCTCACTCACCATCAGAACAGCAAAATGCCACGCAGACCTGAGGAGCATTCTGCTTTGTTTCATGGATTCATAGATCAAAGAATCATAGAATTCAGAACTGAAAAGGATGCTAGATAGGACTTTTTCCATCTCCTTTACTTCAGAGAGGAAGAAATTGAGTCCTAGAAATTGGATTAGTGCTGGAACTTACAATAACACATAGGTCCCTTGACAGATCACCATGTCTGTCTTGAGAAGAGGCTTCCCCTCCTGTCTGAAGCTCCTTGACAATTTCTTCCAACAAGAACTTCCCAGGAAAGCATTTTGAAGGCTTTATGATGAAAGGGTGAAAGCACTGCTTCAATGTGTTGTATGTTTAGCATGCTCTTGGTTTAGAAACCAGTTCAAATGGTTCAATAAAAAACTCAACACTATAGGACCATTCCAGTATGGCAATCCTATTTGGAGTTTCAGCACACATTTAACTACTTAACACCACCACTGCTGCTGCTATCACGACTATTGCATTCAACAAAGTCAAGAGCATCCCATGATCCTCTATACTGTGGCATAGCTTGCCAAGGACAAGGTGTCTCATATTCAACCTGGTCTAGCTCTCTTCTATTTGGTGATGAGGCTCATAACCTATCATGACCGACCCTCACTATTTGAAAATGAAATTCAGGCAAGAAACCTTTCTTTAGCACCCATTCTTTTCCCAGGAGTGGGGATAGAAAAATAACATTTAGCATTCATGCCATACTCAGATTTGTGAAGTCCTTTTCAGATAGCATCTCACTGGAACTTCACCATAACCTGATGTGGTTGATTTCAAAAAAAAAATTGTTAACCTATTTTATAGGTGGGATAACTGAGATTCAGAGAAGTGAAGTAACAAAACAAAGATTTAAAGCTAAGACCAGTTTGGCACCAACATCAGTTCTAATTCCACCTTATGCTGCAATGTTAACACTCTAAGAGAGATAAAAAGAAATGAGCATGACATGCAAGGTTCTTGTTCTTGACTGGAAAGTACTCCTGACCCGAATTCAAAATTGAACTCCATATCTACCCACTTTTCATGATTGAGACAAAACCCTCTATGTGGGAAAAAAGACTATGAAATCCACTGTTCATGACCAATCTGTCGAGTGGAGAGGTGACAGGGGCCATAGAATTCATGACAGAGGAATGCCATTGGGGGAAGAAGAACTGGGCAGAGCTTCTATGGTTATAGGGTTGTGGGTTTATGTGTGTGTGTGTGCAGGAAGCTAGACAGTTTTTTATTTTAATTATTATAACATGACGCTAAGCTTAGTTGTTTCTAGTTACTAAAGGAATTGATGTTCTCTATACACTGTAATGCACTTTGAGATGTGTTTTCATAGGATAGTACCGATAACCAAGGGGAAAAGGGACCATGGAAAGACTTCCAGCTAGATGGGTAAAGAAGGAAGTCAAGGATTCTGAAAAGAATGATTCAGGAGAGGTACCATTCACGACACAGAGGCCCACTAACTCAGTCTCCTCAGGGCTGACCTTGCAAAGATCCATGTCAAGAAGCTAGCCCAAGCTTCAGAGGGGTGGGAGGGAGGAGAGCTCACTCAGCCTCTCTAACTGTTAGAGTATGGGCTTCTGGATTTCCTTATTGCCAAACTCCAAGGCTGACAATAAACTGCAAAAGTCAATCTGTCTTACTGGTGACATTTATTTTTATAAACTGTTTAGTTACAGGCACTAATCATGACAGAAAACTAATCACAGGAGGTGTGGCACATATGCAAACCCCTTGATTAAAGCTGGGAAGGCAAGAAAGCACCTCTGGGCTGATCACGAGGCCTGGGCAGCATCTGGGGATGTGAGAGGGCTGCCGATTCCATTTAATTAGGCCACTGAAAAGAATCCCTCAAGACTGACAAGAATTGAAGGGCTAATAATCAGTCTGTTCTTTCCTTATTACCAGTTAATCATTTCCCAAATACAACTCTGTTCCTCTCTTTAATTAGGAATACATTTCCCAGTCTTTCCTCTAATCTCAACACTTTGTGGGCACAGAAGATTAAACATTTGCCTTCAAGAACACCTACAAACAAAATTTGACCAGCTGACCCAAGACAGGATATGGGGAAGGTATGGTATAGAGGGAAATGTTTATGCTTCTATAGGCTTAGCAGCCTCATCTGTCACAGAGTCATTTAACAAGCATTTACTACATAGCTTTCTTGTGCCAGGGATTGTTAGGCTCTGAGAATACAAAGGCAAAGATAAAACAATCCCAGCCCTCAAGAAAATCACATTCTAAAGGGGGAAAAACAGCACCCATGGATATAGGCAGGCATACAGTTATGGGTCTTGTAGGGAGAGGAGTCTTCAATCATTACAAGAGTCCCTAGAAAACCATTCCAACAGCTTTATTGATTTGTTCCCTGATGGGAAGTGTTTAATTCAAACAATTCCCAATGAATATGAGCCCAGCTGCAGCAAAGTTATCAAGGATTCTGGGCTCTTGTTCATTGACTACCATTGATACTATTGCCAGAGACATAACTTGACTTTAATTTTCTTTCTGAATTATTCAGAATTAAGATCCACAGTAAAGTTGAAAATGAGACATGTATATGTGTGTGTGTATATATATATGTAATTTATATATATGTACATATGTATATTTATGTATGTATATATAAGAATTTGACTCAATTCCCTTTATAGTTGAGAGGAGACTTTTATTAGAGAAATTTGCTGTAATTCCTCCCCCACAACCAGCTTCTTGCTTTACTTCTAATCTTGACTATATGTATTTTTTGTCTATGAAATATTTTTTTTTATTTCAGTAGAATCAAAATAATCCATTTTACTTCTGTGTTCATCTCTATCTCTCATTAGGTTGGAAATTCTTACCTTATTCATAGCCCAGATAGCTTTAAGCTTTCCACCCAGATAATATGCATATTAATTTTTTTATGAGAACTTCATTCATAACTGAGCTTGGGGTGAAAAAAATTAAGCAAGAAGGTTCTATCATATTAGCCAATCTGATAGTAATGAGGTGGTATCTTAAAGCTATTTCAATTTGCATTTCTCTAATCAATAGTAATTTCAGGCATTTTTTTTCATATGACTATTGATAGCTTTAATTTCTTCATCTGAAAATTGTTTGCCATAGGCTTTGATCATTTGTCAATTGGGGAATGACTTGTAAATTTAATTCAGTTCTCTACATATTTAAGAAATAAGGCCTTTATCAGAAACACTGGTTAAAAAATTGTTTCCCAGCCTTTTGTTTTACTTCTGACCTAGGTTGCATCGGGTTTCCTTGTACAAAACCTTTTTAATTCAATGTAATCAAAATTATTCCTTTTGTATTTTTATAATGTTCTCTCTTATTCGGTAATAAATTTTTCTTTTCTCCATAGATCTGACAGGCAAATAATTTCTTGTTCTCCCAATTTGTTTGATATCATCCTTTATGTCTAAATTATGTCCCCATTTTACTTTATTTTGGTAAACTGTCTGAAATGTTGGTCTATGATTAGTCTCTGCCATACAATTTTCCAGTTTCCCAACAATTTTTGTCAAATAACGAGTTCTTCAACCAGAAGCAGAGGGCTTTGTGTGTGTGTGTGTGTTTTTTTTTAAACAATAGAGTATTATAGTCTTATTCTGTTGTATCTGACTCACCACTCTATTTTTTAGCCAGTACCAAATAGTTTTGATGATTGTTACTTAATAATATTGTTTTAGATCTGACATAGCTAGGCTACCTTCCTTTGAATTTTTTTTCATTAATTTCCTTGAAATTCTTGACTTTTTATTCTTCCATATAAATTTTAATATTATTTAGCTCCATAATAACTGAATATTAAAATAAATTTTGATAGTTTGATTGGAATGGCACTACATAAGTAAATTAATTTATAATTTTATTTTTATTATGTTAAGTTGGCCTGCAAATAAGCAATTCATATTTTTCCTGATTATATAAATCTGACTTTATTTTGTGAAAGTGTTTTGTAGTTGTGATCCTATAGTTCCTGAGTTTGTCTTGGCAGGTAGATTCCCAAATATTTTATATTATCTACAATTACTTTATTTAATTTTTTCAAATTAATTTTTTTAAATGGAACACAAAACAGAACAACAAAGAAAAGCAAAACTAGAAAAAAGAAAAAAACAGAAAAACAACATTGAAGTATGCATAACAGAACATAAAAAAGGATTCAAAATATAAGACGACAGATTGCCATTTTAAAAAAAGGCTATGTAATAAATAATACATATTGTATTCTGATATTTCCATCTTTTCTTTGCTTCCTCATAGGTAATCTTTTGTTCTCTGCTGTGCACTTTTTACTTTTTTAAAAATCTCTTTTCTCCCCTCCCATCTCCTTCAGTAAGGCTACAATTAAATATGGATATATATATAATATATGTATATATATACATATATTATATATATAAACATATACACATACATATATACTGACATATACATATGTACACATATACCCTCATATACATCTACATAAAACAGTACTGCTGCTGTTTATTCTCTGTTTCTATGAAGATGGATAACAATATACTTCATAAGTTTAAGTCTTTCCCATTTTTTTCTAAATATACCAATTCATCATTTTCTATACTACAGCAGCATTCTAACCTAATATTATCTAATTATTTTAAATAATCTAAAACAATATTAATATAGTTGACATATAACATGGTTTCCCTATTATTCTCTTTTGTTTAAATCTATTTTAGCTTTAACTTTGTCTGATATTAATGATTGCTATCTTTGCTTTTTTTCTAATAAATTCTACTGCTGATCATTATTATGTTTGTGTATATCTTTTATTTTCTATCCTTAGTGATTTCTCTATTTTACTACTAAATATTACCTTGTCTATTACTTAACCTATACTGCCTCTAAGAATGCCTCCTTTGTCCTCTTCCCCCATTCCTTCACTTCCTTTTTATCCTGTTTCCTTTAATCTACCTAGCTTTCTATACCTCCACATCTTATTCCCTCCCTCTCATTTCTTTATAAATTTGGAAACATTTTATACTCTTCTAGATATTTATTTCTCCCTCTTTAACCCATTATCAAGTAGGATTCCACAACTATCACACTCCTAAACCATCTCATTCCTCTGTGTCATTTCTTGCTCTCATATCTCATTCATATAACATAATTACCCTTTTTACCTTTTCCTACATAGTGTAGCTTGTTAGAATCTCATCATACTCAGCTCTACTCCAATCTTTCTTTTGAAAAACCCAATTAAAATTACAATCTTATATGTGGAATTCCAACAAACGTCATAATGGAAGGCTCATGTGGCTCTATCTCAAATATTGGGAATTAACTGTTGAATTGAACAAATTTAAGAGAGTGGAGAAATGCATATTAGAAAAATAAAAAATACATGGAAAAAAAAATTACAATCTTAGATATATGCTTTACATTTCCATATATAAAACATAAATAATTTATCCTCATCGAGATCCTTGTAATTAGTCTTTTATGTTATATGTTATATTTTTCTTGGATTTTGTATGTCAAATTTTTCTATTAAGTTCAGTGCTAGGGAAAGTATTGAAACAAAATCCTGAAAATCTGGCAATTCATTAAGTGTCTTTTTTTTTCATTCATAATTATGGTTAACTTTGCTGTGGATGATACTCTTTTGCTCCTTGATATATAGTGTCCCAAGACCTGCAGTCTTTTAATGTAACTGCTGCTATGTCTTGAGTGATTCTAATTGTTGCTTTACTGTATTTGAATTGTTTTTGGGGGGGTTGTTTTTCTTGTTGCTCATAATATCTTCTCCTTCATTTGGAGGTCACAGAATTTAACTATAATGTTCATATAGATTTTTTATATAAGATCCTTCAAATAATTGTTAGTGGATTTTTTTACATGTCCACTTTCCTTGCATACTAATACTTGAGGCCATTTAAAAAAAAAAAGTTATTTCTGGTATTATTGTATCAAGATTCTTTTTTTTATCATAGCTTCCAGATAATCCAATTATTCATATATTTTCTCTTCTTGATCTGTTCTCCAGATCTGTTGTTATTTTTCTTATGAGAGATCTCACATCTGTTCTATTTTTTTCATTCTTTATATGTTGTTTTACTATTTCTTGGTCCCTTAAAACTTTGCTGGCTCTCCCTTGGTCAATTCCACTTTTTAAGGAGTCATTTTCTTCCTTGAGATTCCTTGAGAATCTCCTTTTCCACTTGTTTTTTTCTTTTTCATAATTTTTTTGTTTTTCTTAAATTGTTTATTTTTATTATTGTTGTTGTTTTGTTTTGTTTAATTTTGCCTCAGTCTCTCATATGATTTTAAAGTCTTTTTTAGAGCTTTTCTATGAATTCTTTTTGGGCAAGACCACTTAATCTATTCTTTGGGGATGGAGGAGCTGTTGTTTTTTCTTTTGTTTTGTTTTCACTTCAGTATTCTCCTTCAAAGAGAAATCTCAGTCTTCCCTATTCTCACTGTACCTTTCTATGGTTGGAATTTTTTCCTCCTTTGCTTGCTGTTTATCATTTTCTTAAATACGTGTTTGTTAGTGTAATCACTTCTATTTCTGGGGTGTGGGGGATGATGCCTCTGGCTTCAGGTCTTCCTTCAGTTCTCCCCTCTGACTTGGAACCCAAAACCAAGAACTATACCTCTAATAAGTTCCTAGACCTTCAGTGTCCCTGCCTCACTGCTTCTGAGCTTACCAGATATCTGCTGGTTCCTTTTTGCCCAGGGCCCCATCTCAGCTGCACAGCTGACCCTGGCATTCATGATTAGCAGAGGTTCTCCCAATCTTCCCTGATGTCAGGACCACTGTTCTCTCCTAATTCTTGTTTATTATTATTATTACTATTTTTTTTTTGCTGAGACAATTGAGGTTAAGTGACTTGCCCAGGGTCACAGCTAGGAAGTGTTAAGTGTCTGAGGCCACATTTGAATTCAAGTCCTCCTGATTTCACTGGTGCTCTATCCACTGAGCCTCCTAGTTGCCCCTCTTGTTTATTTTTAACCACTCTTTCACTGTGAAGCACTATTTTGTAAGAAAGCACTAGAGAGCTTCCAGTTTTCTGACCTACTCTGCCATCTTCCCTGAATCCTTTCTACACTTATTTCGAATGGAATTTTTTTTTTCTTTATCTTGGTGTTGGATTTTGTTGTTAACATCTAGAAATTCCTATGATTTATATGAGTTTATTTTGCATCATACAACTTTACTAAAGTTATTAATTATTTCAAGTACATTCTTTTTAGTTAATTTTCTAGGATTCTCTAAGTATATCATCTGCAAAAAAAAAAAAATTGGCTACTTTTGTTTGCTTATTATCTATTCTAATTCCTTCAGTTACTTTTCTCTTATTGCTAAGGTGAACACCTTTTTTCTATATTGATTTATGGTGGTATTTTATCCTTAAATTTATTGGGAAGGTATCTGTCTTATCTCTATTACAGACACTTTTTGTTGAAGTTTTAGATAAATGCTGTGTATTATTTTTAAGACATGCTCTCTTCATTCCTATGCTCTCTAATATATTTAATAGGAAAAGGTGCTGTATTTTTTCAAAAGCTTTTTCTGTATCTATTGAGATAATGATATGATATTTATTGCTTTTGTTATGAATATGGTACATTATGCTGATAGTTTTCCTTATATTGAATCAGCCCTTTACTCTGGCTATTAATCGCACCTGGTCATAATGTATTAATTTCATGATAAATTGCCTTAATCTATTTGCTAATATTTTATTTTAAATGTTTGCATCAATATTCATTAGGGTAATTTCTCTATAATTTTCTTTCTCTGTTTTGTCTCTTCCTGATTTAGGTATTGGTACCATATTTGTGTCACAAGAGGAATTTTGTAGGACTCTATTTTTTTCAAAAAGTTTATACAGTATTGGAATTGTTGTTCTTTAAAGGTTGTTATGGGCCAGAAGTCTGAACTTGAAACAAGGATTCTTACAAGGTACTAAGTAAGTAGAATTGATGAGACAATGGTTCTCTAGTTTAGCATGGTGCTTAATGGTTCTCTAAGGTCAGTATGATTAATTTAATCTTACAACAAATAATGGTTTTCTAGTGAAACAATGATTGCTGTTGAGCACATAAGCAGGAAGCCTCAGCCAGATTCATTCGGAGCTAGAGAAGACAAGTGGACTGGAGGCTGAAGCACAAATCCTTAGACTCAAGACAGATTCATGCCATCTCAAACCACCTTGATGGCAGACTCTCCTCCTTGGTTTCTCCACTAAAACAAACACTCCAGAAGGCCTTTAAAAAAGCTAACGGCCCCCAGGAAAGGAGACAAGACTCTGAAGGAGATAATAAAGGATTTGGACTTTAATACCTCTTGTGGTGATTACTGAACTGAAACAAAGGCTGCTCCCAAGGCCCCCAGAAAACCAAACCAAGAACATTACAAAAAGTTTGATAGAATTCACTTGTAAATCCATCTGGTGCTGGAGATTTTTTTTTTGTTAGAAAAGTCATTGCTGACTTGTTTAATTTATTTTCCTAAAATGGGATTAAGTATTTTATTTCCACTTCTGTTTATATTTTTATATAATCATTCATTCCACTTAAGTTGTCAGATTTATTAGCATATAGTGGGGAAATATGATTCCTAATTATTCTTTTAATTTTCTAATCATTTAGTGGCAAATTCACCATTTTCATTTTTGATAATGATCATTTGATTTCTTTCTCTCTTTTTAAAACCAATTCATAGTCCCCTTTGAGGTTTCAAATGTAGGAATTTGGGCATTTTTGCTTTCTTCTGGTTTTGTGTTTTGATCTTTCCTGCCACCATTTTATCTTACTATGGTCAAGATTCTTTTTTGGGTTTTTTGCTCATTTTTAAAAGTTGAGCTCTGCTTCTGAAGTAAAGAAGGCACTATCTTAAGCTTCTTGTGTTGTGACTTGGCTACTACACTGGAATGGCCTGACCCCATCATGCCTGTTTTGCCAGTGTTCTAGGGCTGGTAATTTGTCCTTTCCATACCTCACAGTTGGCTTGCTGAACAAGAATTAAAAGGTCTTAGTTGCTGATCTGTGCTGCGGTTGAGTATTCCAATGGCTTGCCCAGACACTATCTGGGCTAGGCTGTACTCCCCCTTTACCCAGGAGAAACCCACCTTCCCTGGAGTCCTTCTAGGTGATTACTTCCCACTATGGGGGGAGCCCATTCCCAGCATCAGAATGTGAATGTGTGTGCATGTGTGTATATCTATGTGTATGTATGGGAGAGAGAGAGAAAGAGAAAGGGAGAGAAAGGGAGAAAGAAAGAAACCGAGAGAGAGAAAAACAGAGACAAAGGCTGAGAGAGATAGAGAGAGAGATTAAGAGACAGAGAGGGGGGGCACTATATAAAATCTGTGTCCAAATTATTCTGTCTAGATGGGGTTTTCATGAGGAAACATCTGCAGATTTTCCTTCTCTCATCCTTCTCCAACAGATGCTTTGATTTCTGACAAGACAGGGCCAAGAGCTAGGGCCATGAGGCTAGCAACTCTCCTTTCCTCAGAAAGGGGTGCCTCTAAGAAAGAATTATATCATTCATCTCTGTCCTGAAATAGTTGGTGTAAAATATATAATTTTCTATTTCAAGCCGGACTCTTGATTACTCTTCTTGAATAGGAAAGCAATGTCCTAAACTAGAAGAAATGAGTTCATACACACACATACACATGCCTCTAAGCAACTTTGAATACTGTAAAGAATTATGGAAATGCTAGATTTCTTATGATTAGTAATGATATCTAGGGCCTGATTCTTTTTTTACCTTGGTAGCTGATGCAGTGAACAGAGAGAAATGAAGTCGAGAATTAAATTCCTGGAATGTTCTCTCTGTCTTGAGCATCATCTCTTAATATCCCTGGCTTCTTTGAAATCCCAACTAACATCCCTGTTGAAGGCCTTCTTCAATCACAATTACTTATAGTGTCTCCCCCTTCTTATTTCCTATTCATCCTGTAGGTAGCCTATTTGAACATGGATGTTTGTGTGTTGTTTTCCCATTAAATTGTGAGCTATAAGCAAGGACTATCATTCCCTCTTCTCCTTTTTTGTTATTTGTACATAATATGTGCTTAATGAATATCTATTGATTGATCAAATCTGCCTTCAGATACTATTAGGTGTGTGACCTTGGGCAACTCATTTAACCTGTTTTCTTCAGTTTCCTCATATGTATAACATATACAACAAAATTATCTTTCAGGGTCCTTGTGAGGGTGAAATGAAATAATATTGAGAAGCTCTTTGCACATTTTAAAAAACTCTGGAAATTCTAGCTACAAAATGCCAGTTTATACAAAAATGCCACACATGACCAGAGAAGGAAATGGCAACCACTTCAGTATCTTCACCAAGAAAAACTCAAGTGGAATCATGGACAGTCAGATACAACTGGAAATGACTGAGCAACAACAACCACGTACAACACATAGTGAATAAGTCCATTTACTTGAGCATCATGGGCCAGAACTTGAAACGAGGTGCTAAGTCAGGGGAATTGATAGAGACAATGGTTGTTTAGCAGGGTGCTTAAGAGCTCTCTAGTTCAGTACATGTACTTAGTACTTACTATAGTTCCACAAGATTCACACCTTTAAGAGAGCATATATAAGCTAGGAGCCTCAACCAGGATTCAGTCGGCGAGATTCAGAAGCCAGAGAAGGCAGGTGGGAGCTCAAGCTCTCAGAACCAAGGCTCTCCAGAAAGATGCCCAGCCCCAGGAAGGAGATCATAAAGGATCTGGACGGTAATAAAGCTAATCAGGCCCCAGGAAAGGAGACAAAACTTGGAAAGAGATAATAAAGGATTTGGACTTTAATCCCTGGCTACTCGTATGGTGATTACTGAACTGAAAGGAAGGCTGCTCCCAGAGAACCCCAAGAAAACCCCAACAAGAGAATATTACATTTTAGAGAGAATATTACACTTAAGCTGACATGTAAACAGAAATTAGAGTAGTTATAGGATGAGCACATATTAGACAAACATAAAATGAGTCTGTTTTCCCACTGGTAGTGGGAATCTTCAACTCAACCAAAAGGGAGAGAGATAAACCAAGATCTGACCCTCCAAAGGGCTAAAGCAGGGGATAAAGATGTGATCATGGTACCAGCTCCTCTTCAAGGAGGATTCTTCCCAGAGTACTTTCTCCTTTTGGGTTTCTTTTCTGAAAAGAACCTGAAGCTTGATGTCTCCTTTCCTGAAGAGAGAAGCCAGAAAAACAAAGGTCTCACCTTTCCCAAGTTCTTGCCAACTTTGGTTCTTACACAGATAGGAACTGGAGAAGAAATGGAAAAGCATCTAGTATTTGCCAAGAAAACTGCAAATAGGGTCATGAAGAATTAGACACAACTGAATAACAACCAAATGATCCAACTGGGGACTGGGAACACTACCAGTCATAATGACCAGGGAAGGCCTCCTGCAAAAGGTAGCATTACAGTGTTTAGGGAAGCCAGGGATTCCAAAAGGTGGAGAAAAGGAAGGAGAGCATTCCAAGTATAGAGGTTGATCTGTCTAATGATACAGAGAGAGAGAAGGTAAAACACTGCATGTGTGAAGCACAGAAAAGACAATACAATTATAGCACAGGGTGTGAGAAGGAAAATAATATATAAAAATGTTGGAAAGGAAGAAAGGGCTCAGGAGTCACTGGATTTTGCTGAGTGGCTGGGCAGAGCCTTGCTTTGGTGCAAAGTCTGTTCCTGTAAGTGGATGATGCATTAGAGCTGGACTGCCTAGATAGAACTTATTCTTTTTGAAAAGAAAAAAAAAAACTGTCTGCAAAGTGTTCACTTTACTTTGAAGCACAGGAACCATTTGGAGCCAATTGAAGAAAGATATCATGGATTTGGAGCTTCTGTCAAATTCACATTGCACTGCAGCTTTGTTCAGCTGAGAAGCCACATGGGAGGAGAGAAGGTACATTCACATCCTGGGCTGACGTATTACTTCTTTTTCCCAAGCAGTTTAATTAAAATAAAATACCAAAGGTGACTTTGGGCAAATGGGGCTCTCCAAAATTATATAACAATTTCAAAATCAGATTTTTTACATATATATATATATATATATGTGTGTGTGTGTGTGTGTGTGTGTGTGTGTGTGTGTGTGTGTGTATACATGCACACAATACACATACATATTTATGTGTGTTTACATGTATATATAAAACACTGAAAATTGTAAAGAAATCTACTGAGTAGGTCTTATTGTCCACAAACCTTTTATATGCTCAGCTGCGGGCCAGTGGGAATGGTTCTCAAGGTGAACGCCCAAATGTAGAAAAAAGCAACAGAAATTAAACTGCAAGTCAACCGTTAAAAGAACAATTGCTTGTTGTTTTTTTTTTTACTTATATATTTGATAAGCTCACAGAGAAGGTACTCAAAAGTTCCTCAATGAAGGGAGTTCCCGCATTTGTCATCATTGTGCCTTATCTGTATTGTCACAAGGACAAATTCGTGTCTGTGTGTTTCACAATATTCTATTTGAGCCAACACAAAAACGATAAAGATCTAAGTTTTACAAAGAAAGATTTTATTTATCTAATGTAGATAGATATCTAAAACGATCGAGATCCATATATTTATATATATTTGTAAATATATGCATACATATGTACATATATGTATATATTTGTTCAGAAAGTTACAAGCAAAGAGCTTCTACTATGCCCATATTGTCTCAAGATGGAAGAAACCTTTCTTAATTGGTCCCTTCATGAATGAAGGAGGTCATTTAATATCCCAGAGGATGTAAAAATGGAAATGTGAGCATTAAATTTGCTACAGACAAAGATAGAGGAGCAATGTTGGCTCTAAAGTCCATACAATGTATGATCTTAATATTGAGAATTAAATTATCTCTCTGTGAGATGTTGTTCTCCCTGTCAGCTCTGAGTTAGAGATGATTTAATGCACACTTAAAGTTCCATTCCCATTTGGGGATGTGTGTGGGGGGGGGGGAAGCAACATTTCTTTGATGTGCAGGAGGGTTGGTAAAATGATAAACAGAGTGGGAAGTGTAAAAGCAAGATTTCCCCGAGATTGTGGCTTCCAGAAGAAGGTTTTAAAGCTTTCAAGTATTTATTGAAAGCACATAATTATAACCTGTACTTCTCCATCACTCCAAAGGTTCCTTTCATTTCTAACGGACTTTAAACGGTCTATTAATTATAGAGCAAATGCTGGTCCATTTCCCTTGAGACTTTGACCCTGGCCAACTCAGTCTGCTAAGAGCAGGAGGCAGCACATGGCTCACCGGTGCTGTTCTTGAAGGCAGCAATGATGGGCTCTCTGGTGGCCGGTCCAAGGTATGGCTAAGCCCCAGCATGACAGTAAATGGGGCATTTCACTGTCAATTCTCAGAGAAAGATTAGGGGGTCTTCAAAATAATGTTATAGAAATATATATATATATATATATATATATATATATATATATATGTATATATGCATTTTTTTACTTGACTTGGCTTTTTCCTTCAAACAAGGGAAATCAAGGGAGCAGCAGGGATTTCTATCTCCCCTCCTTCTCCTTGTACTCTTCCCTTTGTACCTAGACTTATGCTCAGGCAAAGGAGAGAGTTCAACATGCAATCAGGTAGCAAGAATCATTTCCCTAAACATACATTCCATGTGAAGGAAGTTCTGGGAGGCTCCTCTCCTCTCTACTGCCCATGTCTCCCCCACCCCTTGGCATTCTTTTACTGTCACCCTCCCTACAGGCTACATGTGTGGGAACCTTGCAAACGCTAGGAGGCAGTGAGCCGTACCAAGCCTCTTCCTCCATCTCAGGTCAAAGCCATGTCCTTCTGGGAAGGAGTGACCCCTGCAGCACAAAGATCACCAGTGAAAGCTCAGTCAGGAGCAGTGGCCGAGGGAGAAGCACTAGCCTGGCCCAGGCAAGGCATTTGGTGGCAAAAGTCAGTGAGGACTTTGAAGGGACAGAATGTCCCCATGTTTGCACCATCCAGGAAAGAAGGGGAGGAGAAAGGGCTTCTAAGTGTGAGACAGTGGGACCCACTTTCTCAGCCGCACTTGTTTTTCAGTCGTGCTTAATGCTACATGACTCCATTTGGGGTTTTCTTGGCAGAGATTCTGGAGTAGTTTACCATTTTCTTCTCTTGTTCATCTTACAGCTGAGCAACCTGAGGCAAACAGGGTAAAGCTAGCAAGTGTGTGAAGCCAGATTTGAACTCAGGAAGAGGAACATTCCTGGTTCTAGATCCAGAACTCTAACCACTGAACCATTTACTGCTCATTTGGTCAGAGGGCAGCATCAAATATGGCAAAAGGAAGGAAATGGAGGGTGCGAGTCAACATCAGATGCGCCAAGAATGGAGTCATGCCCCAGCTCTCACCTGTCCGACCTCACTGATACTGGGCATGTTGTTTATCTTCCCAGGGCCACAGATAACCCATCCACCAAGGGAAGGGTTTGGAGATGGTAACGGTACTTAAATCCAGGCCAGGATGAAAAGAGTCAACGTGGGAAAAGCTTTGGATGCACCAGGCCTCCAGGCAGTCCCAGCCCTGCCGAAGGCGCAGCTGGTGTCCCGTGGTGTGTGGCTGAACAAAAGCAGCCCCGAAAGGCGAGTCGGCACCAGGCCTGAACTCACACATCATCTCTGGTGGAAGTCAATGGGATTCTTTCGGTGAATTTAGACAAGGCTGTCAGTTGTTTGATTCAAACTAATTCACCTGCATCTATGGAGAAGCTGATAATTTTTGAAGTCAGGAAGTTGTCTCTGTGAATTTCCATCAGATTTGATTTTTCCCTAAATAGTTTTTCAATTTCTCTGCTGCGGTAATGCTAATGGATGAAACATGACACTCTAAATAAAAAATAGGGATTTGTTCTTGCTACTCCACTGTTTATAAATATAATCCACCTTGAGCCTCTGATTAACTCAGCAGAGTACAGGGCTGCTGAGGCTCCATTGATTATCTATCAGCATGTTGGACAGGGAGAGCATGGATAAATTTAATTGATGGGCAATTGGAAACTTTCACCTCCAACAGGTTTCCAAGTGAGCTATCTCAAAACTGGGCAGCTTCTCATCCCACTACGTCCCCTTTCCTTTCTTTGGTGGCCCCTCTTGCTGGCTAAATAATAAAATGGTCCCTAAAATGTAAACAATTCAAGTGGCATTGGAGAAAATCAAAGAGCCAGGATACCCCACTGAATGGCCAACCAGCCCTTGGATGGTTGTGCCCTGACTGCATCAGGATGATCACAATTTGATTTTGAGATTAGTAAAAAAAATTATCTCTTTCATGTTCTTTGTAGGTTCTTTCTCCTAATAGTCAACTCTGAGAACAAGGAGAGGCAAGAAGGCAGATCAGTAATCAGAAGGAGATTCTCACTGCAGCCTTGACCCTCAGGAAGCCTGGGCAAGGGACCACCATCTTCATCGTGGGATTATCAGTTCCATGTCGCTTCCAGGGTGATTTCTGGGAATGTGCAGAAGTTTTCCACAGAGCACCTATCCGACCCATCTGGGTTTTCCTTAAATGGTCGGTCCCACATCTGGACAGCTCCTCTGTTATTCTTCCTTCTGCCGCCACATCCTTTTTCAGGCACATCTGCCCTAGAGATGTCATTTACCAAAACTTTTTAGACAAGTCACCCCTGGCAAAATGTGGCAGCCTTCTTGCAGTCACCCCACCCCCTTCCACTTCATTTACAATGTTCAGTTTGGGAGATTGTGGTTCTCCAATCCCTGGCAATAATGTGCCCTTAGGAAGTAACTGCTGTTAAAGGTATGTGGGAGGGGAGGAACTTTCATATCAGGAAAATATTAGAGTAATTTTAATCCCTTTTTCCAGAAAATGCAAATCTGATGGATTGACATATAATACTGGCCAAGACTTAGAAACAGAGAACCTTGTGCCTTTGAGTCCACAGTCTCAAATACCCTGATTTTTACATTTCCTGGGTACCCTACTCACACTGACATTAGTAAAGGAAACCTTTGGTTCTGTTTTGCATTGGTTTGTTTTTAATGGCCTCTTTCCCCAAGGGACTGCGACACGGAGATGAAAATAAAGGAGGTAGGTACCATTTTTTTAAACTGACTACATTAAACTTAATGTAGGTTTTTCAATAATAGGTTCATCTTCGTGGCATTTGTAAAAAATAAAATAAAGTGAGTGATAAGCTGGCTGAGTTGTCCCATCATTCCAATCAACAACCTTCTCCTAAGTAGTAATAAAAATGGAGGTGGACGGCAGCATGATGGACTTTCCTGAAATGGGATGAAGAACAGCTTTCTGCTCACTGCCTTTAGAAATGTACATGCCAGCGGCTGCTTTAATTCACACACCTAGACTCTGAATGGCCCAAATATGGACAATAATTGATTTTTACTGTTTTTTCTCATTTACATTTGAGACACTTCAGCAATTTTACCCCCGATTTACTTGAGTCCATTAGGACTAAAATGCAAGGGCAGGGAAAAGTCACCTATTAAGCAGATGCAGACCCTTGGGTCAGCACAGGACATGCGGGTTATTATTAGATATTTTATGTTTTTGACCATATGTATTTATAGCATGATTCAGCCCACAGATTGTACTAACCATAAAGTTTTAAAGCGATAAAATTAAGCTGCCCGAGATGACAGCTGTGTTCTATAACTGCAAAGTTTCTTTCATTGAAGCTCAAAAGGAATAGAAAGAAACTGATCCACTTCCTTTTATATCCAAAGCCTAATCCTTTCTACCTCCAAGTACCATTAGGTTGGCTATGATGGTAGCACTTCCCCATCACCCCAAAATCAGGCTACTTCGGGAACAATCTCCACCTTACCACATCATGGAAAGCTATTCATAGGAAAATGAAGCCAGAGGGCTCAGGGAGAAGAGACTAGATTCTATTCCTTCCCCTCTGCCCCTCAATCTAGAAGTGTCGTTTTCCTTCTCAAATGGCCCCAGATCTCTGTCTAGTCCCCCAGGGGAGGAGTCTTCCCGACTAAAGGGTTCTGTCCACTACATTACTCTGTTGTTTACAGGATAGGACAGATGACTGGAAATTGATGGTAGGTTCCTTAGAAAAGGACTAAAAGGATCAGGGTGGGAGAGTGAAAATTATTATTATTTTTTGAAAGATCAAGCAAATGAAAAGGTGGCAAAGGGGCAGAATAAGGATTCCCCAATGCCCATTTCTATGGCAAGCTTCAGAAGTCTGTTGCCTCTCTATTCATCTTCATGAGGGAATACCCTATACATTTACAAATTATGTGAATTTCCCAGAACCCAGAGCTGTGCTATATATAGGATATGCTTAATCTATATATTGATGAAGCTGAAGTGAATGACCATCTCTCAAAGCAGGGAGAGAATTAGTAACAGGGGAGATTAGAGAGAAATAGTTAAGTTCCCCTCAGGAAAGAAAGACATATAGTGACTTTCTTTAGAGGAATAGGTAGGTCCATTACTATTCACTTATTTGCAATTCAAATGCATCCAATAAAAATTGATTCACAAATAAGGATAAGAGATTGTTAGTGGAGTTCTGAACTGATACAACCGTTCTAGAGAGCAATTTGGAACTACGCCCAAAGGACTATTAAACTGTGCATAGCCTTTGATCCAATAATAGCACTTCTAGGTCTATAACCCAAAGAAAGCAAAGAAAAAGGAAAAGAAACTGTATGTATAACAATTTTATAGCAGCTCTTTTTTATAGTGGTAGAGAAATGGGAATTGAGGAGATGATTCCCATTTGGGGAATAACCAAACAATTGTGATATATGATAATGACGACTATAAGAAATGTCAAGTAAAATGTTTTCAGAAAAAACCTGGAAGATTATATGAACTGATATAAAGTAAAATGATCACAACCTGGGCAGCACTGTATACCATACAAGCAATACTGTATTATGTTCAATTGTGAATTACTTACTTAGATAATCTCAGAAATATCATTATCCAAAACAGTTCCAAAGCATTCATGATAGCAAATGCTTTCTGCCTCCATAAAAAGAACCGATGGGTTCTAAATGCAGATTGAATCATACATAGATTGACATGACTTTCAGCTTCATTCTTGGGGGTGTTTCGTTGGTGTGTTCTTTTGCAACATGGCTAATAAGGAAATGTTTTGGATAAAGGCACATGAACAAGCTATACAAACCGCTCGCCATCTCAAGCTGGGAGCAAAAGGAGGCAAAAGAAATTGAAACTCAAAATTTAAAAAAAAAAAAAAAAAAATGTTGACATTTTTTGATTATATGTTTTTGAGAAAAAATAAAACTAAATGTAAAACAAAAAAATATATATTCATAAGAAAAAGACCTGGCTAAAATGTCCCTCTCTCCTGTTTACAGGCTGGAAACAGAAGCGGGGCCACCGGTTTAACTCACCAGGCCTTAATTTCCAAGGGCTGGAAACAGAAGCGGGGCCACCGGTTTAACTCACCAGGCCTTAATTTCCAAGGGCTTTCATTGCTATTTCTTTGTTTTCACCGAGCCACCCATGAGTATTCCCAAGGCTGGAGCAAAGCAATGATCTGTCCTGCCTATAGTAATGCTATTGATGTTTACCGAGTTGCCCGTATGAGATCACAGGCGCCCCTCCTGAGAGAGAGGCTATCTAGCCTCCCTCGTCCTCCAACAGAGCTCATGGGCGGTCTGAGCCTTCAGCATGGCCAAAATCTGACCATTTCGTTCAAGCCTTCCGCCACCAGGGCCGGGCTGTCTTTGAGAAAGCAAGATCAACTTCTCAGCGGCCCAGGATGCTCTAAGACAGCGCTCCCACACACCAGGAAAAACTAATTAACTATCTTCTCTAATTAGCGCAGGAGCCAAGCAGCAGCTCCTTGGTACATGATCATAAAATAGATATTTTTAACTGGCAAATGTTCAAACTTCCATTGCCTGATTGGGGGGCGAGAATAGCATTTCATTTCATACTAACTCAAAAGATTTCCTGTATGGGAGCGTTGAGGCTGGAAGGCGGGAAGGATCTTTGATTATTGTGTTTCGGCAGCCAGGGAGTCAAATGGAAAAGCTAAAAGAAAATCCTGTTCCTCTGTGGGAGAACACTCGGCAGAACAAAGCCCTTTGACTACCCAGGACTTTCCCCTTTTTAGATGTTGATTCCCCTCACTTTTCCTTTCAACATTAGAACGTCTCTATTAGAGCCTTTTAGACAGAGATCTCATGCAGGGAAGTGAAAGGCCACTGGGCCTGGAACACAGGCCTTATTGTATAGATTACATACATCGCAATTTATTTAATTATAAAGTGGATTTTCTTCCATTCACACGCATTTAGCTCCAACTGAAAGGGTCTCTTAAAAGCCTGGCGGCCACATCCCCAAAGCCAAAGCTGAGCCGGCCCTTCCTTAAAGAAACAAGGAGATGACATCCCCTGCTCTGGGGGGAGAGGGCAGCCCCCAGGATGGACAGCGCCAGAGCTGCCCGCAGACTCGGGCCACTCCCCCTGCAGGAGCCCTGCCATGAAGCACAGGGCCCTGCTGGCCGCATCCGGCTTCTCCGGGGGGTGGGGATGGGGGTGTCACAAGGAAATCATAACCCCCACAGAAGCTCTCTCCCTAGGGAAGCGGAGCCATTGGAAGAATAAGTGGCTATTTCCCTGCTAGAGAGCAGCAGTTCAATTCTCTGGTACATGAGCCCTGCAGGCCAGAGGCCCGCTCCTTAAATAGAGCACAATGGAAAGGCCTTTTCCGTCCACTCGGGGCTCCTGAGCACAAAGGAGCAGTGGGCCTGCCAAGCTGAGGCTTTGGGGAGGACCAAAGATGCAGAGCCCTGCCAGGGGCCCCTGGACAGCTCAGGCGCCTCGGACAATCCCGGCTGGCCCACGAGGAAGGAGTGATTCTCCTCTCTCTGGAACGTGCCAAGAGGCTGGACCTTGCGCCTGGAGCTTCACCAAGGAGGGTGGGCTGTACTGGAACCCGCGTGGCCAAAGATAAAAGCAGGGGGGCCATTGCTAGGCTGCCTGTTCCATGGCACAGATTCCCATGTCAGCACAAAAAGAGCAGCAGGTTGGGGCAAGGTTTGGCCCATGGCCTCCAAGCCCAGGTTAACCTCTACATGGAGGCTGGGGACCCGGATCACACAGAGACTAGAGAAGAGGATTTCCCTCCTCTTGGAGCTTCTGGGGTTTTTCGTCTCCTTTCTCTCTCTGCCCTCCCCGTGTGGAGGAGAAGCTTCTATGAAGGTCCTTGTTTCCTCCCTGACAGAGATGCCCATCCCCCTGATCATCACCATCACCACCACCATCATCATCATCATCATCAATATAATGATGGCTGTTTTTGTTATCATTATCATTATTGTTGTTGATATTCTATTATTACACAAATTAATGCTTCAAGGAGACATTATTTCACCAGGGTAGACTCTTCCTCCACTTCAAAAGAGATAAATGGATTTTAGGAGTTTCTGAGGACAAAAAAAAGTGGTACATACCATGAGTAGTCTAGTGAGAAATGTGTTCAAACATGCTCACACCGGCTTCCATGATCAACATCTGATGAATCATTGCCTCCATTGTCAAAGCCTTGTCATCCTAGGAAGTCACCCAAAGTTACATCTGCTCTGTGTCATGAGGAGGGATCGCTTGGGTGTCTGGTGAAGTATGTCTGTTTCTATAGTGGAATAATCCAACTGCTTGCATTTGCTTGGAGTCAGTGGCCTTTTCATTCATTCTCTTACTTCCTCTTTCTCTCCTCTAATTCCCTTTGTTCTCCTCTTTTTGTCCTCCCTTCTCTCTCCTTTCTCTCTCTCTGTATCTCTCCTCTTTTCTCTCTCTCTCTCTCTCTCTCTGTACCTCCCTCTCTCTCTCTCTCTCTCTCCTCTCTCTCTGTCTCTCTCTCTCTCTCTCTCTCTCTCTCTCTTCTCTCTCTCTCTCTCTCTCTCTCTGTCTCTCTCTCTCTCTGTCTCTCTCTCCTCTCTGTCTCTCTCTCTCTGTCTCTCTCTCTCTCTGTCTCTCTCTCTCTCTCTGTCTCTCTCTCTCTCTCTCTCTCTGTCTCTCTCTCTCTGTCTCTCTCTCTCTCTGTCTCTCTCTCTCTCTCTGTCTCTCTCTCTCTCTCTCTTCTCTCTCTCTCTGTCTCTCTCTCTCTCTCTCTCTCTCTCTCTCTCTCTCTCTCTCTCTCTCTCCCTCTCTCTCTCTGTCTCTCTGTCTCTCTCTCTCTCTCTGTCTCTCTCTCTGTCTCTCTCTCTCTCTCTCTCTGTCTCTCTCTCTCTCTCTCTCTCTCTCTCTCTCTCTCTCTCTGTCTGTCTGTCTCTGTCTCTCTCTCTCACATACACATACACCCATGTCTCTTTGTTGCTCTTCATGTCACTGGCATTTTTATTTCTTCAGAGAGAGCAGGATCCATCAATTAACATTCCTGGGACAGTATCAGTGTTTTTAAAATGGTCTTTTTATTTTTTCGGGGAGAAGTTTGGAATAATTAAAAATATTGTGCAATTAAAGTCCAGCTGTTATCTAGCACCATTTTCTCTTCTATGCAATGCTAGGGCTCAGGCCATTATATATCTACAGGGTTTATCCCCAAAATGATATATTAATGAGATAACTTATGAACTGTCCATGTCAGGAGCTAGGCAATCAGCATCTTCATGCCCCTCCTTTTTTCCTATTAATATTAGTTTTATGCATAACTCATATTGGATCTTGCTTAAGCTTCAAACTACTCCTAACTTTATTGATGTAGTCAGTGCACATATGAATGTGCCCTTTCAGAGATAAGGAAATCGAGTCTAAGGAAATTATTGCCCCAAGCTCATGAATTTTACCTGTATTGACATCAGTATTCTCATTTGAAAGGAGAAGACTAAGGTAAATTATCAGCACTCTCTCCATCTCTAGCAGCTATTGACTCTTGCCTGAGGAACAGGAGAGGGGAGGACATGGGAAGCCTGACTCTAGCTCCCATTGGCCTAGCTCCCATTAGGGTTCAAAGGCCAGAATTAAATCCCAGAAGCCTCTTATTCATGAGACTGCTTATGCATGATATTATGAGGAAAGAGAACTTCTGTGATTCTAGAGGGGCCTGCACATCTGACTTATTTGCATTTAAAAAATTTTCCCCCTGAACTTTAAATGTGATTTCACCAGGCAAAAGCTCCAATCCTATTTCTCAGTACAAGATCTTTTAAAACTCACACAGAGTTGTCACTGCTTGAAAGCCACTGAACATGGGGCCTGTCTGAAGATCAAGGCGTTTTATTTCACTGAGTAATGGACAGCGCCTGAAATTCACCGAGTACCCAGGATTAGCATGATAATCAGCTCTCTGACTTGAAAATTTTTTGGGGAAAAAAAAATCCTATGACCTTGAATGGATTTTCCAGTTTGTATATGCATTAGGGGAAATAAGATCAAAACAAATGTTCCTCCTGCTACCTCATTACTAAAGGTTGTCTTTCTCTGAGGAATTTCTTACTATAGGTTATTCATCTGATGTTCATTTGTGGCCATTTCTCTTACATGGGACAGAAAAGGAAAAATGGTTATTGTGATAGCAGAAATACCAGCAGTGGTTACAGTGCGCTTGCTCTCTCTCTCCCCCTCTCTCTCTCTCTCTGTCTCTCTCTCTCTGTCTCTCTCTCTGTCTCTCTCTCTCTCTCTCTCTCTCTCTCTCTCTCTCTCTCTCTCTCTCTCTCTCTGTCTCTGTCTCTCTGTCTCTTCTCTGTCTCTCTCTGATTCTCTCTCTCTCTTTGTCTCTCTCTCTCTCACTCTCTCTTCTTCCTTTTCTTTTTCTTCCTTCTTCCTCTTCTTCTACTTCCTCTTCCTTCTCTTCCTTTTTCTTCTTCTTATTCTTCCTCTTCTTTCTCTTCTTCCTCCTCCACTTCTTCTTCTCTCTCTGTCTCTTCTTTGTCTCTTCTGTCTTTGTCTCTTCTGTCTTTGTCTCTTCTGTCTTTGTCTCTTCTTCTTCTTCTTCTTCTTCTTCTTCTTCTTCTTCTTCTTCTTCTTCTTCTTCTTCTTCTCTCTCTCTCTCTCTCTCTCTCTCTCTCTCTCTCTCTCTCTCTCCTCTCTCTCTCTCTCTCTCTCTCTCACACACACACACACACACACACACACACACACACACACACACCAGAGTCCTCTAATGCTTCTTGGAGGCCTCAGACAGAATGGAATAGTCAATAGAAAGATGCAATTAAAATCAAATTGGCGACCCTTTAATCCTGCTTCTGACACATCCAAGCTGGGTGACCCTGGACAGACTTCTCGGTGCCCCCCAGAACACTCTACAAAGATAAATTGAAGAGAAGCTGATGATCTTCATTGCTAGGAAATTCTTCTTCATGGAAGTCTTTAAAATGATGAAATAACAAGTTCATATTTTTAAAAAGTTGCAACAACAACTAACACAATTCTCAAGGGAATTTCCAGGGGCTGGTATTAGTGACCAGGAGGTGATGGCAGGAGTCCCCAAAGGCTCTGAGCAAAGTCACAAAAAGACATGAGCATTTTCTTCTGCCCAAAATACTCAATAGAATGTAATTGGTATCGAGCTATAAATTGAAATGGAAGCAAAGCAGGGACTTCTAGATGGAAAAGGAAAAACCAGGACATTCCTGAGCTGCCTGAGTAGATGTTTTGTTTGCCTCTGAGGCTACTAATGTGACTAAAACTAGATATGGCGACACTGGTGCAGTAAACCAGGGCTAAAAGAGCAGTCGCAGCAGCAGTAGGAAGCAGACAATGATAGCCCAAAGGGGATGCTGAAGTCAGTCAATAAACATTGATTAAGGGTCTGCCATTGATTGATTGGGTGATCGATTGCCAGGAACTGAGCAAGTACTGGGGGTACAAAACAAAGGAAAACAATAGGAAACCCACAATCTAATGGGGGAGACAGCATGGCAACAACTAACAACAGGCTACAGACATGAAAAATAGGAACCAATCCATAGAGGAAAGGCACAAGGAGGAGGCCCAGGAAAGCCTTAAAGGAAGCATGGGGTGCAGACCAGAGTAGAGCCAAAGTACAGTCTCTTGACTTAGAGGAACATATCTAGACTGGCCTTTCATCGGTACCGGAGTTAGAAATATCACAAAGCTCCCTGAAAGATGAACATTTTCTAATTTATAAAAAGGAATCTCTCTCCATTATTTAAAAGATGCAGTTGTTAGAAAGTTATTCCTTACATGTTTAAAAGGATAGCACATATTTAACCTATAATCTATATCTTGGGAGGGAGTTGAGAGGAGGAAAAACATTTTGGAATACAAAGCCTTACAAAAATGAATGTTAGAAACTATCTTTACATATATTTGGAAAAATAAAACACTATTTAAAATAAAATGGAAACAAGGTTGAGGGAAATAAGAAAGTTATCCCTTGAATTAAATGAAAACTTTGTTTTCCCCCATAATCCTTCATTTCTCCCCATTCTGCCCATTAATAGAGTCCAGAATTAACTTATATTTGACAATCACTAAGTATAAAAAGACATTTACCTTTACAGGGCCTCCTATAGGCCAACCATTGTCTGGGTCCTTCACGATGATGACCGGCTCTCTCGATCCTGGCTGGCTTTTCCGTGTGTCCTTGCTATCTGGAACTTGAGAAAACTGGACTTTGGGTTCTAATTTGGAAAACCTATGAGGCAATGAAGGTAACGGTGGAGAACTCAGCTGGGGCGAAGCTCCAAAGGGAGTTTGACGGACCACACTAAGTCCTCATTGTCTATGGGCTTCTACTGTAGGCCCTTAGCACCTCTGAGCTGCCCCCCGTGGCTGTCTGGACAAGAACTTCAGTTCTCCACCTGCTTTGTCTCTCCTGCTTTGTGATCTTAGCACATTTTTATTGCAGCATTCTCATTTTGATGCTTTGGGCTACAATTTACTGAAATGTTGAAATTTTCTGGCACTTTGTTACTTTAAGGAACAAAAAGATGGAATATTTTAACTGGGAAGTATGGGCTAGCCCAGGATGTATGACCACTGCTGGCAAACCACCCTTACTTAAATCTATTGCTTGGAAAAATCCAGATGTATTCAAATGGTAATTGGGAGTTTTTACAATAGAATCAGATCCGGGGTTCATTTGCATAGATGTCTTTCTTAGTACATTAAACATAGAAATAGATTTGCCAGAGTACCACCGACACTTTACCTTTGCAGAAACGGCCTAGAGGGAGGTGCCACAAGTGTGGTCTGTGTGAGAATTTCTCCCAAAAGGCCCCTGGGCTGAGACCTTGAATTTCTAGGACTCTTCTCTAATTCAGAGATTCCTCTGACACTAAACCCTCAAATCGGGCAGCTTCAGAACCGAAGAGACCCCTTCATGAGAGCAGTCCACTGTCACTGCCAAGGGGACCATTATGTCTGCACCTCTCTGGCTGGGAGCCAGGGAGTTTTCGTTTTTAGCTCCTTCTCTATCATCCCTCACTTCTAATCTGTCATCAATGCTATCCCTTTTTTTTTGGGGGGGGGGAGGTTATATATGTGCAATCGTGTTAAAAATATCTAGTCATGTTAGAAAAGAAGAATCCTAAGAAAGGGGGGAAAACCCTGAGAAAGAAAAAGAAATTTTCAAAAAGTGAAAATAGTCTGCTTCAATCCACATTCAGATTCCATAGACCTTTCTCTGGGTGTGGATAACATTTGGCATCACAAGTCTGTGGGCACTGGCTCAGAGCATCATAGCGTGACCATGTTTGACCATCATACCATCTTGCTGTTAGAGGTACAATGTTCTGGTTCTGCTCATGGCTCAGCTCCTGTAAGTGCAGGTTTTTCTGAAAGCATCCTGCTGGGCATTTCTTATAGCACTTCCATTGCTCTCACGTACCACAAATTGTTCAGCACTCCTTCAAGTTCTAATTCGTTACCACCATTAAAAGCGCTGTTACACAATTTTTTCACTTGTGGGTCCTTTTCCCTTTTTAATGTCATTACTTTGTATCACTCTCATATCACTTCTGCCGTCATTCTGTGCGGACCCTCAAACCATAAGCTCAGCTGTCCACAACCATGTCCTAAGATCCTTTCTTTTGCCAACAGATAACATTTTCCTGGTGAAAACAAAGCAAGCCATTTTGATGGGGGTTGAGGTCCCTTTAAGATTCCTTTCTAATTGCCCCACCCATGGCTGACCTTGATTCACAAATCCTGGTAGAAGGCACCTGTTAGGATTACTAAGTGAGAACTGAGGTTGTCTGGATAGTGACAAGGTGAGAATTCAGGTTGGACAATTACAAGGTGAGAACTCAGGTTGACTTGATAGAAGGAGCAAGCCCATTGGCTGAAGTGGTTCTTCCCAGAAGCCCTTGCATTATCCCACGCCCATTCTCTGGGAGAATAAAAGAGAGAACAGTGGGCCTGGAAAGTGAGTCTGTCTGGAGAAGGATAAGAGCTGGAGGAGATTCAGAGCCAGGATTCAAGGAGAAGACTCTGTATTGCATCAGGCTTGACCGGGCTCTCTGCAGGAAGGGAAGTCACTTCTAAGGACAAGAGTTAACGGCAACTGCCTGGAGACAACGGTTCGTTACAGGAAGAAGAATCTGTCGGAGAGATTTGAGTAGAAGACACAGCAGATCTCTTCCCAGAGAGTGATCCGGCAGCTTCTAGAGACGACAGCTCGCTACAGGCACCCTTTGAATGTCCGGGCCCAGCCCCACCATCAGCTTGGCTTCCCCCAGCCTCACCAGATCTGGGCTAACCGAAAAGCCCACCAAGAACTTGAGGGGTACCACCCATCATTTTCTAGGTATAAAAGAAAGGAGCCAGAGCACTCTCTTTGCAGGAGCCCTCCCTGCCAACACATGGTATCCTTCCAGCCATGTAAGGGGTTCCTGCCCGCCTCTGGCCCTGGCGTCTTTCTAACTGAGCTTTACTTCCAAGTTGTTTTTTTTTTATCAATCTAGGTTTTGGGGCCTGTAAATTCATTTACAGGGGACACTGCACCTCATGGGATTATCTTACTAAGTGCCAAGAAATAGGGTTCCCCCTTTCTTTTCCCTCATTAATTTCAGTTTATAATTCTCCTAGACCATTTTCATCAGGTTCCTCCTTCCCTCAGGATGAAGTCCAAACTGGCACCCTGTTTTCAGACTCCCGTTATCTCGCTTACCTTCCCAATATAAAAGCTTTAGTACTCTGGGAATCACCAAGCTTGTTTCCACATTACTCCTTAGACTAGTTTCTCAGTTCATAATTCTCATTCTCAAATCCAGCTCACGCTCTTCTCGTCTCCATGAAGTCCTCCATAACTTGTCATAAAGGTCACTCCCTTCTTGGAAGTCATGCTCAGTTCATTGATTTAAACTGTTACCTGCCATTTGTGAGCTGGATGTGGAATATCCAGTATTTAGGTTTCTACTCCTGGGTCCCTGGATCCAGGCCAGAGAGAATTTCTTCATGCTTTACAACCCAAACTCAGACCGACCACACCTTCCTCTGCCCATTTTTATGCCAGGTGCATTTACAAATCCCCTTTTATGTCTCCCTTTCCTATGCTACCTCTGGAAACAATATTCAATTAAACGCCAGAATTCCTTTCACAGGCCCTCCAAGCAATATTTATTACTTCAGTGACCATTTGCAAAACTCGCTCCATGTCCCTCCCTGTCCACTACCCTCCTTTATACCTTACCTTCCTCTAAAAGAACAAAGGACAAGAACTGTCAGTTATTTTTATTCGTTCATGTGATGTTTGTAAATTCTATCATTATGCTGTTTCGTTATTCTACATTTGCTCCTCTGTATTTCACAGGAAGCAGGTACCTGAAAATTACATGAGTCATCATGAGATGGTGAGCCCCATCATTGTTGGTTTAGAATAGCACTCTGTACTTCTTTTGATGAGTTTTGAAGGCTACAAAGATATCAGCTCTGATCTTTAAAAGAAAGCCCTGATTGCTAAGGATAGCTTATGCTTAAGAAACCTAGCCCTTAAAATATAACAAAAGAAAATATCATCAGCCCTGATCTCAAAAAGAAAGCCCTGATTGCTAAGGATAGCTTATGCTTAAGAGATCTAGCCCTTAAAATATAACAAAAGAAAATATCATCAGCCCTGATCTTAAAAAGAAAGCCTTGATTGCTAAGGATAGCTTATGCTTAAGAGACCTAGCCCTTAAAATATAACAAAGGAAAATATCATCAGCCCTGATCTCAAAAAGAAAGCCCTGATTGCTAAGGATAGTTTATGCTTAAGAGACCTAGCCCTTAAAATATAACAAAAGAAAATATCATCAGCCCTGATCTCAAAAAGAAAGCCCTGATTGCTAAGGATAGTTTATGCTTAAGAGACCTAGCCCTTAAAATATAACAAAGGAAAATATCATCAGCCCTGATCTCAAAAAGAAAGCCCTGATTGCTAAGGATAGTTTATGCTTAAGAGACCTAGCCCTTAAAATATAACAAAGGAAAATATCATCAGCCCTGATCTCAAAAAGAAAGCCCTGATTGCTAAGGATAGTTTATGCTTAAGAGACCTAGCCCTTAAAATATAACAAAGGAAAATATCATCAGCCCTGATCTCAAAAAGAAAGCCCTGATTGCTAAGGATAGTTTATGCTTAAGAGACCTAGCCCTTAAAATATAACAAAGGAAAATATCATCAGCCCTGATCTCAAAAAGAAAGCCCTGATTGCTAAGGATAGCTTATGCTTAAGAGACCTAGCCCTTAAAATATAACAAAGGAAAATATCACTTAGAATAATAATGCCCAACTGAGGTGCCTCTACTTACAGCAAAAACAATAAAGTTTCTGACCAATGGTTAGGACCCTTTCAGTTTTAGTATTCTCCTTTTTGATCAAAATTGTTTTAGGGATCAAAGCATTTTATTTATTCAGCCTTTAAACATAATTTACACTGAAACTCAAGAGTTCACAGTTATGTTGCATATGAGCATTGGGAACTCAGAGAGAATTCTCTAAATACTTTATGCATAAACTACATGAGATAAAGCATCCGGCTAATTAATGAAACTGTCCTGCTATGGGTGGTCTGTCAGTCAGTAAGCATTACAAAGCACTTCTTATCTATGGGGCCAAGCACTGAGGATACAAAAAGAGGTAAAACCTTGGCCCTGCTCTGGAGGAGCTCATACTCTCATGGAGGAGATGACATGCAGATATATATGTACATATATTTATTTCTACACACATATGTATGTCTATACAGGTATACATACACATTAATATTCACACATATCTATATATCTGTATAGACACACATGTAAATATATATGTGTGTATGTACATGATTGTGTGTATGTGAATATATGTTATATGCACACACAATCTACAGGAAAATAGGAAAGAACTAAGAGATGGGAGGCCCTGAAATTGAGAGAGAAGGGGAAGGCTTCCTGGAGAAGGTGGTCTTTTGGTTTCAATCTCCATTTGTCAGAGAGACACTCATAAGGATCCTTTCTCTCAGGGCAGACCTGTAGCTCACATCTCATGGTACCTACCACAGTGGTTCCCATGGCTAGAGATCCGTGAATGATGGTACAGTGGACAGGAAGAGTGTCTACAAGGTCACTCACAACACTCAACCGGCCACTCCCAGATGGCAGTTACTAATATGAATCCATACCTTATTCTCCTCCTTGATTGGAAGCGCAAAATCAGGGGCAGCATGTTGTCAGCTACTCCGATTACTGTGTAGCCGCTAGAACAGTACAGGACAAGACAGGGAAGCATTCAATGGATATCCTTTCATGAATTAACAAATGAAGGCTGAATCAGTCAGTGACTTGAACTCCTCTCCAGCTTCTTAACCTAAGGCTGGTTTCTCATGAATTACATTTTTAACAATTAGACTGAACTTGAAATTTGTTATCTTTCATAATCTAGTGTATTATCTTAGAAATATCACTGTCATCATAATTAATTTGCCTTTCCAAATGGATGGATGATATGAAAAGTGTTTTGCTCATCCCCCCAAGGTAGATAGCCAGGGACTTCTCTTGATGAACACACACAGATCTCGCCCCCACTGGAGGGGACCACCCATCCAGCTTCTCCAATAACAAACCCAATGCTCATGGCTTCCCGGTATATTTTTCTCTGGGGATCTAGCTCCGGAATAATGTCAGTTTGCCAAAGGCCGCAGAACCAATCAAGTCCTAAGATGAAAAGAGAAGATGTTCTCCAGGTTTTTTTTTCTTCTCCTCACCTTCTCCTGCTCTCTCCTCCCAGACATATCATTAACTTTGGCTTCTGATTTTCATATAAGGCAACGGCCTGCAGTTCTCTAAGTCAACAATCATTTAAATGCCTGCTATGTGTCAGAACTGTACATTCAAATGCTCAAGGATGCAAGTCATTCCAGAATCTGCCCCTGGTGTCTAGATGCTGCTGTGGATAGACTCAGTGCATGGGATTCTTCAGAATGTCGGAGCCACCTGGCTTTCCCAGACTCTGAGCCTCTGGGCATTTTCTGTGCCATTGATTAAGGGTGAAAGCAATTAGAAGACAACAGATTTAAAATGGGAGTGCTCTCTCTGGTCGGAAAAGCAGAATTTTCCTAACCCTATTACAGCACCTGTCAGCCCATCCAGGTGTATTTCCAGAGTCCCAGCTGCTGCAAATGGTGGAATGAGCGTATCTGGCACCGGTCTTCCTCCTGGTGACAGAATGGACTCTCTCCCTCCGCAGCCCCCCCTTCCAGTGCATCCCCTCCTTTCTTCTACATGCACACATTTCCATCCAACACTATTAACTTTGCTTTGAGAGATGACTCCTTCTTAATTTGGATTTCACAAGGCCACCTTTAAAAGGCAAAGTGATTTCCCTTTGGGAAAAAGGCTGATTTTCCTTGAATCTGTCACTATAAGGGAAGGTATAGACAGCTGCTTGGCACCCACTTTTCTAGCCTTTGGAGGATGGAAAAATTCAAACCAATGAACCATTCTTGATATCTCAGAGTTTCAGATTAGAATCCAGGAAATATTCATGATTTATAGTTTATCTTGTCATGCTGTACTGAAACAGATGCCATTACAGGACATAATGAGGTGAAATAAATCGCCTTAAAAGTGAAGTGACACATATTTCAGTCATCATAAAAATAAGCCCAGAAATGACACTGCTTGTATTTAATACTGAGTTGGAGATGAGGGAGCAAAAGAGTTTTGTCAAAACATAAGCAGGATTGTGGCTCGTTCGGGATGCAGAGAAGCTGAATGAAAAATGTGGGTCCTGCCCTTGGACTATGGGAAGGGAGAAGAGTTTGTGGGTAAAAGTTTCAGAAATGCCCAAGAAATGCAATTACCTTAGATGTGAATCAGACCTCAGAGGTGGTCCTCGCCAAGAATGGAAGCAAGAGCAGAGAGAGAAATGATGGCCAAAGAGAGCCTCCTACTTTGTTTCATGGCTGAGATGGGGGACCCTCAGCTAAGGGGGCTAAGGATG
>NC_133621.1:1701883-1784383 GCF_048593235.1 Sminthopsis crassicaudata | reverse complement strand
CAGAAAGTAAAATAGATTTTAAAGATCTCTACCACACCACAATATTCACTTCAATAATTCATCTGCTAGGATGCCAGACATAATAGAAAACTAAGTCATGAAGACCTGAATTTAAAAAAAAATCACTCTAAGACTCTAAGACCAGCTGTGTGATCTTGGGGTAGTCATGTACCTCTAGAAGCCTCTCTTTATTTATTTGAAAAGTGAGAATAATAATCTTACTTATTTCATAGGGTAATTATCTGAAGAGATGTGTCTGATATTTTACCTTATCCTGGCAAGATGAGTATTCCAACTCCACTGCAGAGAGCCCAACTCCATTGGACTGGCCATATTGTTCAAACCCCAAACATACACTGGCCAAAAAATTGGTTTTATGGGGAACTCATTCATGGCGAGTGCTCACAAGGTGGTCAGAAAAAAAAAGCGATATGAGGACACTCTGCTTGTAGAGCTGATTGTATGACATGGGAGATGCTGGCACAGGATCGCCCAGCACAGCGTGCCCTCATCAGAGAAGGGCTATGCACTATGAGTAAAGCAGAATAGTAACTCAGAAGAAATGCAAAATGTGCAGAGTTAGAGAAGCCACTTGAAATGTTCAAAGGACAATTTGGATCTGCTCTGTCCAAGAGCCTTATGAACTCCTGTTGATCAGATCAGTCACAATCAAATGCATCATAACCGGACTCTAAAATTGTGATGTCATTCCTATCCTCTTTGTGAACAAAGCACAACCACCAATGATAATGAACGCAAAGTGCTTTGCCAACCTTAAAGTGCTATGTTTGTGCTATCTATTTTTACTTATTATTTTTGCAGTTTCAAAATAACCAGAAAAAAATGTAGATATCTATTGACCAGGAATAGCTGTACAAATTGTACATAATAGAAGATTATTATGCCATAAGGAATGAGAAATTATGAGGAATTTAAAATCCTTTCATAAAAAGACTAGAAAGAACTGATGCAAGATTAAAAAAAGAAAACTAAACTAAGAAAGCAGTAATCGCAATCGTTCCAAGAATATAAATGAAAATAACACGAACAAAAGACTTTGACCAAAAACGTCACGAGCAGCATTGATTCAAGGGAGGGATGTGCAGTGTGAGTCCTTCTTCACCAAGGGTGTGTGGGCTGGGGGTGTCAAATGAGACATCCTCTCGGTCTTGTGTAAAATGGTTTTGTTTAACTCTATGTATACAAGGCCTTATTTTATGCTGACATATTAAAGTAGCATAACAGAAGGAAACTTATTGCATAGATTAATCTTCAGCCATTTTTTCAGTCATGAACAACTTTGCGACTCCATTTTAGAATCTTCTTGGCAGATATCCTGAAGTGGATTGCTATTTCCTACTCTGGGGAACTGGGGAAACAGGATCATAGAGCAAGTTAGGCCATATTTAAATTCAGGAATAGGAGTTTTTCTGATTCCAGGATTCAATCACTGTGCTACCAACTGGCCTGATTAGACAGAACATATATACACTATAGCATAAATATGTATTAGACCAAGGAAGGTCCTGAGGGGGTGTTTATTACTAAGCCATCAGGGTTTCAAAACCAGGATGTATCAATAAAAGTAAAGATGGAAAGATATTATATTGACTGATGCTTTTGATGATGAAGAATAAAAAATTCTTCTGCTCAGATATTCAGCCCTGTGAGGGGAGCCTTTTGGCCACCTTTCCATATACTCTTTTGTCCTTTGTAGTGAGAATGTTCATGTTCATGTGAGTAGGACTAAATTCCGAGACTAACACTTCCAGCTGATTATTGGATGTAAGTCTCCATTTGGATTTCTAATAGTAAACTGGATTTTGAAAGACGGTTGTGCTTCTTAGGACTTCATTTTGCTAAAGAAGTAAATAAGAGAACCCTCAAGGCTAAAGGCCACTTTGTATTTACATTTTCCCCTTCCTGGATTTCCAAAATTTTCATGTCCCATGGGGTCAACCTTCCTGGTGCCGAGTCTCTCCTCATTTACCAAGTTGGTTCCTTTGGTGGCAGTCACAATCTTCCAGCAGTCCCACAACTGAAGACTTTGCCAAATTTGTAATATCTGTTAGAGTCTGCATTCTGCTGCCTTCACCCTTGAATGTTAAGGGACAGGTCAATTCTCCGAGAGCCTCCACAGCTGTGGATCAGAGCATCTGAAGGAGCTGCAGGGCAGCCTTTGCTGACGCAGGTGTTGAGACTGGGAATGAGATAAATTGGGGGCAGAGGGAAGAGGAGAGAGGTCAGACAATGCAACAGCCTCTCGGTCAGAGGGGTCAGAGAACAGCAACAGCCTCTCAGTCTCCTTGTATCACACGAGGAGATCCATTCTGCAGGTCTGGGTTGGATCTCCAGCAGCCACTGGCCGGTGGCTCCCATGTTTTTCAACAGCTCCCCTGTATTCCAACACTTGAGCATCTGAGATCATGCATGCCCATACCACAAGAAGTCATCAAAGTAGGAATTCAACCCCCAAAGAGTAGGAATGCAACTACCATAACTTCTGTTCCTGACAGGAGCTAAGGAAAGATAAGCAAAATCATCCAAATAAAAAAATGGCCAATTACTCTCCCAATCTAATTTTCAAAAGTTCACATTTAAGAACTTAATTATTTCCAATGCTTATTTTGCCCACAGGGGCTGGAAGTTTCGCTTGATTGCGTGAGCTCTGTGACATCTATGTGTGTTCATTTTCTCCAGAAAAAACTGAATTGGTTGGCAATCACATGAGAAATTTGACTTGAAACTCTTCCTGAGCTTTAAACCAACTCAGGCTTGAGCATTCTATTTAAAGATTTTCCGAGATTTCTCAAAATAACTTTTTAATGAAAGAAGTTTATCTCAATGTTGAATATCTAAAAGAGAAAGCAGAGGGCTCAGCTTTTAATTAAGGAGCTCCACAAGCCTCAATTCTTCTCTCTACCCATTTGATCATTCACTCAAGAAACATTTATTAAGCCATGGTTACATATGCCAGATGCCTAGGGAAATACAAAGATAAGTGAGACCTGGCTCTTGCCCGCCAGAAACTTATGATCGGGAAAGGGAGATAAACCATGCAGGCAAACAAAAGTCAAAGAGAATACAACACGTGAGGAGAGAAGGCAGGAACAAGTGTGAGAAGTACAGCAAAGATTCTGATCATCACGGATTGGCGGGATTGTGTTGGGTTCACTTCCATTCCATTCCACTTATTTGTGATGTGCCACATAGATGCCTAGTACTGAGCTCAGCACTACAAAAGAAAATGGTAAATCTGCTGTAAAAGAGACATCACTGTGGTGGAAAAGGTGATGGGAGAACAGTCATTTGAGGAAGGCTAGAACACTGAATCCTGAGCAGATAGTTCCTATAAGTGGCAGAAAAGCCTCCCAGAAAGCAGGAGAAGCTATGCAGAAATGCATTTCGGACACGGGAGTGCCTGTGCAAAGGAACATAGGTAGGAAATGCCAAGAAGACTCAGATAGAGCCTGACACAATAAGAGGCACTGAAGAAAAAGCTGCTCAATTTGGCTGGAACACAGTCAACCGGACTTTGAATGTCAAAAAGTCTGATAGGTAGAGACAGCCAGGCAAAGAATACTATGAAAGGCAGCAAGTGTAGTCTATTAAAGAAACAGAAAGTAGAATGGCTTAGTTGGAGGAAGGATTTGGGTGAAAGTCAGGGAAAGGATTAGAGATTTAAGTGGAAGGGAAACAGATCGGACCAGACCTTAGAGGACTTGGATTTCCAGCCTGATGAATGCAAATCTTATCCATTTAGCAATGAAGAGGTATTGAAAGGTTTTGTGTAGAAGAGTATCATGAAAATAGCATAGAAGTTTTAAAATAACACAATCTAACACCCTTAATATTACTTTACTTCTGGTAAATAAGATAGAGGGAAAAGAGAGGCAGAGGGAGACAGAGATGGCAAAAACAGAGAGAGGTAGAGACACACAGACAAAGAGAGAGAGAGAGAAAGAGAGAGAGAGAGAGAAAGAGAGGTTTGTTGACAGTTCCACAATACTAATGATATTTGTGAAAATGATCCATCTGTCATTCATTGTCCTTAAAATTAAAAAAGAATAAGAAAATAATGGTCTCATTTATTTGTAGCTGTTTATATTTTTAATAAGAATTAGAAAAAAACTTTTTTTTTTTTGATTCAGTGATTGGAGAATGGCTGAATAAATTGAGTTGTGTCAATGCAATGGAATGGCCTGGCACTCTGAGAAAGAGTATATGTAGTGATTACAAGGAAATCTGAAGATCTTTATAAAGACCAGCCAAGCAGAATGCAAACTGCTTAATCTGGAGGGAAGGATGCAGGGCTGATAGTTTGAGATCTCTGGGCTGATTTTGTTGCCGGGGAGGACTGAGCAAATATTGCTTTGGTTTGCTTGCTTGCCATTTGTTTGGTAATTCATTTGCTTGTTTGAGTATCGTGTTTATGTTTTTATATAAGACTGTATTCTTTGTTTGGAATATTGATTTGGTTGCTCATTTTTATCAATGGTTAAGTTTATAATTTAAACAATTATGAAGGTGGAAGTCTAGGACAATTAATGTAGCCAGGATATGCAGAAATGAGGGAAGGAGTCTGGTCTAATGATATATTCTTATCAGCATATGGACACTGCAGTTGGCTACCTGAAAAGAGAATAAAAAGCAAGGGATAGTTTGAAGCAAAAAACATGTGGTAAGAAAAGAGCTAGGCAAAACTTTGAATTCCAGGTGTGATGTGGGTCAGGGACACAGTGCTCATGAGATTTTACCTTGGACCAACAGGAAAATGGACCTCAAACTCTACAGAAGAGCCTGGTTTAGGAGAGCTAGGTGTGGCCACTAATTCATCCTCAGGCATTTCCTTGTGGTCTCAGGATTCTGATTGAGCCCCACAGCTTACACACCTCAGGAAGTCCAGTGAACCTTGAAAAGATGTGGATCAAGCAGAATAATGAGACCCAAGTGTCAGTCAACTGAAGAGTTATGTCCAAGGTGGCTCCCAAGTGATGAAGTTTCCAACCAAAGCATTTTAAGGCTGACAGCTGAGGCACCTTTGGATTGTTGCTACTTTAGTTGTTTTTACAGGAGGCTGGGGCTAAAGTGGGGAAAGTTTGAGTTATCTCAGCAAATCAACAAACATTTATAGAGTACTTACAATGTGCTAGAAACTGTGCTTCCCTCTGGGAGTACAGAAAAAAGACAAACAGCCTAATCCCTTGAAGAGCTCTTAAGTTAATAAAGGAAACAATACATAAATAACTAGGTATATACAGGGTACCCACAGTAGTTATTGTTTAGTCATTTTTCAGTTGTGCTCAACTCTTCATGATCCCTGTTGGGTTTTTTGTTTTGTTTTGTTTTTGCAAAGATGCCAGGTTGGTTTGCTGTTCCCTTCTCCAGCTTGTATTACAGATAAGGAAACTGAGGCAAAGAGAGTTAAGTAATTTTTTCCAGCATCATAAATATACAGAGTAGATAGAAAATGGTCAACAAGATCAAGGGCTCAGACTTAAAAGTGTTTGCTACAGACCATTCCCCTCATGGATGGTTGTGATTTTGCTGATGGACTAGTTGCTCCCTTGCATGTATGTTCTACTTCTGATCTGGGTCTGTGGAGTGACACTGACAGCAATATGTATTTTAGAAGCTTTTGAATTTGGGAGGGGGTATTTATTTTTATTTTAATTGTTTTTATTTCATTATTTACTAATTACATATAATTTTAACATTAGTTTTAAACCTCTGAAATCCAAATTCTCTTCATCCCTCCTACTCTTTCCTCTCATTGAAAAGGCAAGCACTTTGATTTTGATTATACATGTGAGATCCTGCCAAACATATTTCTGTATTTGCCATATCGTAAAAGAAATAAAATTATTTAAATAAAGACCGTTTTCTTTTAAAAGTATGCTGCAATCTACATTTCATAGTTAATAAGTACTCTCTCTGAAATTGGATAGCATTTTTCATAATGGGTCTTTTGGAATTGTCCAGGATCACTGTCTTGATCAGAATGGCTAAGTCTTTCCTGGTTGGTCATTATTACACTGTTGCCGTCACTGGGGGACAATATTCTCCTGATTGCATCAGGTCATAGAAATCTTCTGAGGTTTTTCTGAACCCATCCTGCTGATCATTACCTTTACCACAACAATATTCCATCACAATTTTATATCTTTGCCACCACAAAGAAAGAGCTGTTATAAATATTTTTGTATAAATAAGGCCTTTTTCCTTTTTTTTTGATTTGTTTGGGATAAAGACTTAGTTGTTGTATTACTGGGTCAAGGAGTATGCTCACTTTCATAGCCCTTAGGAATAGTTCCAAATGTTCTCCAGAATTATTCCACATTCCCTTCAGCATTTGCCATTTCCTCTTTCCGACTTTTAGTCAGTTTGTGAAGTGGCATTTCAGAATTGCTTTAATTTTCATTTCTCTAACCAGTAATGGTTTAAAGTGTTTTATGTGGTTATTGATTATTTGGACGGCTAGGTGGTACCATGGTGCATATTTCCAAGTCTGGAGTCTAAGTCTAGAGAAGGAAATGGCAAATTGTTCCACTATCTTTGCCAAGAAAATCCCAAATAGGATCATGAAGAATCACATGCAACTGAAAAACAAATTTAGAGATACAAATTTTCTTCTGAGCACTGCTTTGGCTGTGTCCTACAAATTTGGGGATTTGTTTCATTGTCTTTAATGGAGTTATTTTTTCAATGATTTATTCTTTGATTTATTCATTCTTTAAGATTAGTTTGTTTGGTTTTCAATTAGCTTTTGATTTGTGCTTTCACAGCCACTTATTAAATGTAATTTTTATTGCACTATGGTCCCAAAAGATGGATTTAATATTTTTCTTTTCCTGCTTTTGATAGTGAGGCTTTATGCTATGATACACAGTTAGCTGAGAAAAAAGGTATACTCTTTTCCATTCTCATTCACTTTTCTCTAGCAGTTTATCCATGTAACTTTTCTAAGATTCTTCTGATGTAATTGACTTCTTTTTAGTTTATTTTAGGGTAAGATTTTGCCTATCTGTGAAAGGGGAAAGTTAAGATCCCTTATGAGTAGTGTTTCATTGTCTATTTCCTCCTATAATTCATTTAATTTATGCCTCAATAATTTGGATCCTCTGCCATTTATTGTATATATGTTTAATATTGCGATTTCTTCATTCTCTACAGTTCCTTTTGGCAAGATGGAGTTTCCCTGCTTATTCATTTCTTTGATATCATGCTTGCTACTTCTTTACTTCAGCTGAAACAACAGATTCTGCTCCAGCCCTTTATTTTAACTCTAAGTGTGACTTTCGTTTTCAAGTATGTTTCTTATAAATAACATATTGTTGAATTCTGGTTTCTAATAATTTCTGCCACATACTTCCATTTTATAAGTGAGATCATGCCATTCATACTCACAGTTATGACTATTTCTTATATATTTCCTTCCAACCTATTTTCTTTTGTTTATACTTCTTTCTCTTTATCCTATCGCTCCTCTAAAGTTTATTCGACTTCTGACCACTTTATCTCTCCTCCTTTTTATCACCTCCTCTTTCTCTTTTCCCCTTCTTCTACTATTGCTCTATTGGTTAAGATAGTTTTCCAATACCATTAGAAAGAAAGAGAGACAGAGAGAGAAAGAGAATCAGAAAGACAGAGAAAGAGAGAATTTTCCCTTTTTAAAACAATTTAGATGCTGGGTTCTAGTGTTACCCACCTCCTTCTATCATTTTCTCCTCTGCTGTAAAAGCTCTTCTTGTGTACTTCTTTTACATGAGATATTTTTTTCCTATTCTTTGTCTTCCCTAACCAATAAAATTCATAGAAGATACAAGTATCATCTTCCCATATATAAATATAAATAGTTCACCATATTGAGTCACTTTTGACATCTCTTTCTTGTTTTTATTTTTATATTTCTTTTGAGCCTTGTATTTAAAAGCCAAATTTTCAGCTGTGAATTTCACTTGAAGGATGACACTTAGTTTTTTCTAGGTAGGTTATTTTAGTTTACAATCCCATATCTTTTGCCTTCTGGAATATCAGTTTACAGATTTTATCTATACCTTTTATGTGGAAGCTGCTCAATCTTGTGTGATAGTGACTGTGGGTTCATGGCTTGTCAATGATTTCTTTCTTGCTCCTTGAAGGATTTTCTTTTGGACTTGATAACTCTAGAATTTGACTTTAATGTTTCTAGAAGTTTTCATTTTTAGAATCTCTTTTAGATGGAGTTCAATAAATCTTTAAATTTCTCTTTTGCTCTCTGGTTTGGGGATATCAGGGCATCTTTTGTTAATAATTTCCTGAAATAAAATTTCTAAGCTTCTTTTTTGATCATGTTTTTTCAAATAATCCAATAACTTATTAAATTATCTTTAATCTATTTTCCAGGTAAGTTCCTTTTTAGATGAAATATTTCATGCTTTCTTCTATTTTTTTATTCTTCTGACTTTGATTGGTTTTGATGTTTCATGGAATCATTGGTTTCCTCATATCTAATTCTAATTTATAAGGAATTATTTTCTTTGCGAAGCTTTTGTACCTCTTTTTTAATGTGCTCAATTCTGGTTTTTAGATATTATTTTCTTTAGTATATTTGTGCTGCTGTTAATTTTATTTTTCATAAATTACTTCCTTTGTGTTCATTTATTTACCTAATTTTTCTTCTATTACTCATTTCATTTTGAAAATAATTTTAATCACTTCCAGTAATGCTTCTTGAACATGTGTCCAATTTTTATTTTTCTTTGAGGCTTTGCTTGCAGATTTTTGAATTCATTGTCTTCTTCTGAATTTGTGTCTTGATCTTCCTCATCACAAATAAGGAATTTTATTACCCAGTTCTTTTTTGGGAGGTTGCTCATTTTTCCACTCTGTTTCTTTATTTGGAATTTCGTGTTAATGTTGAGTTCGCGTCCCAGCATGGATTATAGAGGTGCTATGTCACAAGCTTCATCTTTTTTTTTTTTTTTGCATTACTGTTTTCAGAGCCAATTTAGAGGTTGGTGTGCATGTTTTTCAGTGCTTCCAAGGTTGTATGATATTGGAACAGGTACGATCATCATTCTCTTGCTCTGCATTCTGATAATTTTTACACAGGACGGGTCTTAGATTTTTTCAGATTATAATAATGCTCCTCAGAGCACCATCCCTGGCATTTCATCCACATGCACTGTAAGTCAGCCTCCTCCCCAATGTCACAGGTCTCTTTGTCTAACTTTCTATGATGTCTTGGGCCAGAAGAATGTCTCGTTCCAACCTTTTTTCAGCTAGCCACTCCACAATTCAATTAAAGGCACTATTTTAAAGTTGTTTAGTGAGGAACTTTGAAGAGCTCAATTATGTGTTTCTCACTCTGCCATCTTGGCTTTCAATTCCATAAGCTTTTGAAGGAGTAAAAAAAGTTGGAAGTGATACTGGGGTATTAGAATGGAAATGGCATAAAGACAGATCACTAGGAAAGATCTGAGATAGATGTTATAAGCAAAGTAAAATTAACACAAGATCCATATAAAATTACCCTGAGAAACATGGCAGGGGGAGGGAGAAATCAAAACAAAACAAAATGTGTGTGCTGACAATTGAGTGTTAGGAATCCTGTTGGTGATTTACATCAAAAAAAAAGCTTCCTGGGGGAGGCTGTTTAGCAATTTTCAAAAAGAGAAAATATATGACCTGATTACCTATGGGAAGGAAGTCCTTTCACACATTTAGGAGAAGCTAAACAGAGGCTTCAGACCAGTAGGAAGAAAGCTAATGGGAGAAAGAGAATATACATTATATAATTCAATCTTATAGATCCAGCTAAAGTTTACTTTCCTCACAATAGATGCTCCATAGCTAATGATGAGACTAGGTCTTCTTTCCATTTTGCACATGGATAGAATGAGACCTGTGAAATTGAGCATCAAGCCTAGCTTACTAGAAGTGGGAAGGACTTCTTAACATTTGTTCTCTCTCCACTTCCCCACTCATAAAAAATTCTCTTAAATAAACAAACAAAGAAGAATCTTTAAGAAGACAAAAGAACACTGCCAAGTCGGGGCCATGATGGGAATGTCTAAAGGCCAGGAGCAATCAGAATACCAGTGCCATGTGCATGAGATCAGGCCCCAAGAAAGGCCTGAAAGGAGTTTCAGCACAAAAGATTATAATGCTCTTGAGAATTATTTGGAAAAAGGTTATTTTCAAAGAACTCCAAGAAAAGAGATTTATGAGGCCCTAGAGGTCAACTTTAGAGCCATTTTCATGATCAAAAATGGTTTTCCTTTCATCTAACTTAAATCCTTCTCATTGCAATCTGGTTCTCCAATGGACTGACTGATTATCCTAATTACTTATATCAGGTCTATAAAAATGTTCTTTCTCAAGCTGATGGAATCTAAATGTAGATCAAAACAGACTGTTATTTTATTCTCGTGTGTGTGTGTGTGTGTGTGTGTGTGTGTGTGTGTGTTTGTGCTTTATTTTATAGCATAGCCAATAGGCAAATATGTTTTGCATGACTGAGTGTGTAACATATCCAATTGCTTGTCCTCTCAATGAGGGAGGAAGACAGGGAGGGTCGGAAAGAATTTGGACTCAAAATTGTTTTTAAAAAAGTAAAGGTTATAAATTGTGTTTACATATAATTTGGAAAATTAAAATATTAAAATTCAAAGAAATGTTCTTTTTCAAGTAATACGCATTTCAAATGCCTTGTAGAATTTGCTACTCCCTGCAGCAATTGTATCAAAGAGACAGCACTCCCACCAGCATGTTTGGGGGATGGAAGTGTATTATTATATAGGAAGCTAACGATTAGAGTTTAAAGACCTGAATTTTGATCTTGCCTCTTGTGTGTATGAGCAGCATCACTGTAGATCAGTCACTTCCCTTTCAGATGGCTGTTTTGTTTTATGGGTTTTTTTTATTTGTAAAGAATGGCAACCATGGTTACAGTGCTGGACCTCTGGTAGCTAGGCTGAGGATATGACACCATAAATCTCCAAGTGCTAGGCAAGTGGCCGCCGTTCTGCTCTGAAGCAGAGAGGGGCTGCCATTGCAGCTCTGATCCAAGATGACACATAACATGAAAGCTGGTGGCTGAGCAACACTGCTCCTAAGGTGCTCCTGGATTTACCAAAGGAATAGATGGTCCGTTACAACCCTACTGAGGTGAGATCACTGACACCGACATGCCCTTCAGCATGTCCTCTCTGACAGGATCCCTGAGAGACAAGCCCATGCCTTTCTGCTCCATGATTTTGGAGAAATACTTCTTAGAATTTAGAAGTCATTTAACCAAAAACTGATCTTCTTACTTTGAAAATATCAAAATAACTGATTCCTAAAATTAAGTTACAAAGTACTGTTTTAAATAATTCCAGGCAAATCAGAAAGATCTCATAAACACATGCAAAGGGTCTTTCTTCAATTCTCGTGGATTTCTGAATGAGAAGAATTCCCATCTAATGACAGTTTCACCCCAAACTGAGCCCACCAGTCGGACCTTCCGCATTTGTCCTTTTGCATTTTCACAAAACAAATAACTGATGACTTGTCACTCCAGGGTGTATTACTGTCTTCGCCTCCGAAATAATATTTACAGCAGCTGTTTCTGATCATTTGACCTATCTGTGTGGTTGTTTTAATGCCAAGGGTGGTTAATCAAAAGACTGTATGAACCAGAAACTGTATGATATATAACCTTTCAAAACACTTGAATGCCGCATTTTTCTCAGTAATGGATTTCCTCTTGAATATGACACTCTCCTCCTGAAATCTATAAGCATAAAATTAAAATATCAAATACCTATAACAATGCTTCTGTGAATTAGCAAAGCTTGGATTGTGTACTTCTTCAGAGTCTAATGACAGCCTTTCTCGCTGTCACCTCAAACATCAGAGAGTGGAAATCTTGCTCTCTTCTAC
Organism: Sminthopsis crassicaudata; assembly: GCF_048593235.1. Lineage (NCBI taxonomy): Eukaryota > Metazoa > Chordata > Mammalia > Dasyuromorphia > Dasyuridae > Sminthopsis > Sminthopsis crassicaudata. Next base: position 1,772,476 of record NC_133621.1, on the reverse strand, counting down.
CACCTAAATTTCCAATATAAAATTATGAGATTGGGAGAATATTGAGTGAGGGGCCAAGAAAAAATAGACCTAAATACCTCTCCAGTCCTTGAAGTCCAATCCCCCTGAGCAATTCCTACTTCTGCTGTAGCTCTGAATAGCTTCTGTATTCATGCAAGGAGAAGGGAGAGATCAGGGCCATTCCAGTCTCATGAAAGATGTGGTAAACCAAGTCTAGTGGAAGAGAGATTCCCTGGGGATAAGGAAGTTTTCCAGTACTTCCCGTTTCTAAAGAGAATTGTGCTAAAGGTATTTGTTTCTGAAACATTTGGAACTGTCACTCTTGCAGTCCATTCAAATTCAACAGTCCAGGGTACTAGCAGCATGGGGCTGAGGGGCTTCAATAAAAATATGTGTTCTTTAGATTCTGATAAAAGTGGTGGGGAGAATCCAGCTATCCTAACTCTCAAAGCACATGCCATTTTAGAGAGTCATTGCACTTGGGTAATGGATTCATCCCAGAGTCAGTCCTTAGGCCATGGATTGTCCCAGAAGAGAAGAATCCAGAGAATTTCCTTGGGGATTCAGTATCTCTTTTAAGGATAACAAACTTCTTACTAAAAACCAAGGCCCAGCTTTTCAGTGTCCAAATGTTTCCTATGGTGGATATGGCCTTCAATCATATACCCATACACACATACACACACACACACACACACACACACACACACACACACACACACAAATCAAACACTTAATCTCTGAAGAAAATGGATTATGATTCACAGGGCAAAGGGGGTTGTGGTGACAAGCAATAGTGTATTGTACAGGAAGAATAGTCCAGGAGAAAGGGCTGAAAGGGGATCCTTATGGAAATTGATTATTGGAAGGAGAAGAGAGAAAAGGGACATCATGAGTGAGAAATAACCAATGGACAACTCAAACTTCTATTTGTATTCATGCAATGAATGACAAGATATCTTGAGGAGTGCCAGGAATTAAGATTCTCCAGGGATTGCTTGGTTGGGAAGTACTCAGGATGGCCAACTGGTGCAGGTTACAATCTGTGTCCTCTTGGACACATCAGGGAAATCACATAAAGAAGTGGCCTATGGCACTAAGCAGCCAGCTACTTAGGTCTGAGGCAGAGGCTGGGCATCCAGCTATGTTGTCCAGGCTAAATGCACCGTGGATGTTTGCTCTCTAGGACTCCAGTAGTATCCCAAAAGAATCAGAAAGCAATCTGATCATTTAGAAATGTACTTTACATATATTATCATAAAGATACTCAATACAACTACCTTCTCAGCAAGGGCAGCATACCTTTTTGAAATGGTTAAATATTGAAAAATCTATCCATATGCGCTGTACAAAACAATTACCAGTGAAGTTAATATTATTAATTCTTCGTAATTTTAATAATTAATATCACTTGAAGGTGAATGCAGATACACTGGCAGCAATTCATTCGACATAGCTCGTGAAGGATTCCTAACAGAAACTATAACAATGACAAAGCACTTAATTCTTCGCTTATGGCACAGCACAAAGCCAGGAAGAGCAAGCCCGTAGCGCCATTCAAGGACCACGTAAACTCCAAAGGGAGAAGTCCATCCATCACCGGAATGGCCACCGTAAGGAGATTAATCTATTAGTCATGGCGATCCTTGAAACAAACATCTATCCAATGGTGATTTGATTAGGGGAAGGAAGATAAAAATCTTTCAACGATGACATTTGTGAATGGAAAAGACAAAGATAGAGCAGGTTTATAATAAGACAGAAAAGCAAAATTCAAGAGCCACAGCAGCATCTTCAGAAATATTAGCAGAACCAGAGGTGGGGCTTACCCTTATTTCCCAATGACAGATTTACGAAATGAGTCGTCACAGGAGCACTGGCCCTAGAAGGGGAAAAGAGAAAGAGAGCAAGCATTTATTAAGTGCCTACAATGTACCGGGCTTTATAAGACTTTATGAATCCATCATTTGATCTTCACAACCTTGGGGAAAAGGTGCTATGATTATCCCCATTTTAGATGAGGACACTAAGGCAAAGATGAAATGACTTGACCAGGCTCACAGAGCCAGGAGCTATCTGAGACTGGATTTGAATTCACTTCTTTAATGCAAGTAAAGCTAGCTGCCTGTTGTAGAAATTCTCTCTAAACTAAAACATGAGAAGTAGCAATGCTGGTGATAGAGAGCAAAGCGCATCACTTCTCTGGAACTTAGCTCCCACATCCTAATTAAGAGGTTGATCTAAATATCACCTGAGCTATCAGCTGACTCTCCATTTCTGGAACTTTGTGTTATGTCTTTAATCTCAAAGGGGTGGAAATTAGAAAGGAGGCTTAACATGCGGACTAACCAAACACAGCTAATGGGAATTACCCACAAACCATGTACACCTTGGCCCTTTTTAATTTTACTGAACTTTCTGCCCATTGGATATGAAGGCAGCCTGATCCAGTACATACGTTTATTTCCTGCCAAAATGTCTTTTTGCAAGTTCTATGGGACAAAATAATCTCTGGTTTTATTTGTGAAGGAAAAGCAAGCTTGCCTTTTTTTCTTTTACTGTTTTTAAATAGTTTGTTTTTCTTTGATCAATATAGCATCTTTTGTAATATCATAAAGTTTCAATAAAGTCATACTAAAAAAAATTCACCATCCGAATACAAAAGATCTGTTCATCAGACTGTCTTCTTTTGATCAGGTAACTGCTTGTATTCCTATAAATATGACCAAAAGGAACAAAATGGATTTGTTGAGCTCAATTTCTTTCTTCAGTCGCGATCTGAGCAATTAGCACAATCAATGTCATTTATAATACTTTTGGATTCCAGCAGGCCCTGGAAAAACTGCCTCCTTTTATTTCAGAAAATGAAGATCCACATGAAAAACAGATAATTGTACGAATGAGATAAATTAGAATGTTTCCCCCTTCACTTTGTACCTACCTCTCATCAACATACTCTTGAACAGGATGAAATCCTGAAAACAGCAGCTTGAGGTGGCTTGGTGAGGTGAAAGGAAAGATGACAGGGTGGTCCCGCCACACTACTGACATTCTGCCTAGGCCTTTCAGGGGAGCTTGGTTGTCTGGGTGACCTTGGGTATCCAGTGGAGCTTGGTTGTCTGGGTGACCTTGGGTATCCAGGGGAGCTTGGTTGTCTTGGTGACCTTGGGTGTCCAAGGGAAGTTGGTTGTCTGGGGGTACCTCGGGCATCTAGGGAGCTTGTTCACCTGAGGTATCTTGGACCTTCATGGAAGCTCGATGCAGGGCCGGACACAAACAAAAGCCAAGGCTGATTTGCTCAGAACTGCTTTGGGTTTTTGTTTTGTTTTGTTTTTTAATTCAGGCCATCAAATAGAATGGCCACGTGTTCCATATGGCGTTTGTTCTGAAATGAAAAGGATATTTTATATTAAACATCTGCCTGCATGTTTCTTTCATTATGACTTTTAGCAACAGAAAGACAATCCAAGCTTCATCAACAGCATTTTATGACCTTTCTATATCCACCATGGAAATGTTGACTTTAGTTATGACTGTAAACCAGAATTTCCTATTGGAGAAAATCCTGCTCATGGCTTGCGCTGTCTACAGTGGAAATGTATTTCATTTCTGTGCAGATAGAAATATGTGAATAAACAGTTTGGGGAAGAGTTGTACAGACTCTGGGAAATTTCACAGATACTTTCAACTTGTCTCGTGTTTACAACTTAGGATGAGACTCTTACCAGGGAATAGGACGCTTGAGGGCACTTTGCCCAACCTTAGAACAATCCCTTCAACAAGATTTTAGGTAAAGGTGATCCAGTCTCTGCCAGAAAACCTGCAATAATGGGGAAGTCACTACCTCTCTGTCCCTTTTCATTAAATAGTTCTAATTGCAGTAGAGTTGGGGAGGGGATTCTTCTCTACAATAGCAACAAGATTACTCTTGACTTCCATCTATCTGTCATCTGGACTACATATGACATATTTTATTACTCTCCCACAAGCTAGACCTTCAAAGAGAGGTGGATAGATAGATGATGGATGGACAGAGAAATGATAAAGAGCTTATAAAGTTAATTGTCCTTTGTTTTTACATTACATTCACTTTCAAATACATCTCTGTCCCTGTCCAGCCCAAAAGCCTTTCCTTATAACAAAGGTGGGGGAGTTCAGAAAAACTAACGAGCAGATCAACTCTACCATTAAAGCATACACAGAATCCCTCACCTGCAGGCTCCCCCCTCTTTGTGAAAGGAGGGAAATTATTTCTCCCAACCTTTCTGCAGAATAAAGTGGAATCATTGTAAAGATATCATATTCAATTCAGGAGTTTGCATGATTTCCACTGGAAATTGTTCCACTGGCTTTGTAAATCGTGTTTCAGCTCCTGATCATTTGAGTTTTTATTGGTTCACAGCAGCTTTCTGAGCCAGAATTTCTCTGAAATTCTCTGAAATTTCACATTTTTCACATCTCACATAGCTCAGCTTACTTTGCCATTCCTTAATTGATGAGCACCCCAGCTCTCTCCAGATTTTGCTGCCACAAAAGTTTCATTATAATGATTTTGGCATATCCAGAACCTTTATTTCTGACTGCTCCTAACTTGGAGTCAGGGAAATGTTCGTTCAAATCCTTCTTCAGAATGAAGAAATGGAGCTATCAGAAGTCATAGCATAGACAAAGAAAAGTTCTGGAAGTAGGTAAGGGGGATGGAAGGAGAGAGACAGAGAGGGAGAGGGATAGGGAAGGAGAGAGAGAGAGATAAAGAAAGAAAAAAAGGGAAAAGGAGGGAGAGTAGGGAAGAAAGAGAGGGGGAAGGGAGGAAAAGTGAAAGAGAGAGAGAAGAGAGAAAAGAAAGAGAACATGAAAAAGAGAGAGGAAGAGAGAAAGAAGAAAGAGAGAGGAGAGAAAACATGAGAGAGGAAGAGAGAAGAAAGAGAGTGAGCATCAGAAAGAGAGAGGAAGAGAGAAGAGAGGGGGGTAAAGGAGGGAAAAAGAGAGACAGAGAGAGAGACAAACAGAAACAGAGAGAGAGGCAGAGACACAGAGTGACAGAAGGAGAAACAGAGACATGAGGTCACAGTCAGATTAATTCTTAGAATTAAGAATTCTTCATCATGGAAATAGACAAATTATGGGCAAAAGTGACACAGGCCACTGTATGAATCTAAAAGAGAGGGAGGTGAGGAGACTGAGGACTTGGGGAGGCTGCTTGAGGGAGATATTGGGCAGCTAGGAAGCCCCTTTGGGCACAGACTATTAGTCCTGCCACTTAGTAGCTGTGGCAAGTCACTTCATTCATCCTACTTGCCTCAGTTTCCTAATATGTCAAATGAGCTGGAAAAGGAAATGGCCAGCAATTGGTATCTTTGCCAAGATAATTCTCAGTAGGGTCACAAAGAGTCAGACATGGCTGAAATGCCTAAACAACAAATAAAAATGTGTGTGTGCATAGATATGCATGTACACACATAGATAACTATCATAAGTATATAAAAGGTGCATAAAGTGCAGAACATACGTACTTAAGCATGTGCAGCACAAACATACAGATACAAATCTGCTGCGACTCACAAACATACAAGTATACATGGATGTGTGTGTATTGTATGGGGTACTTTGCTAGGGATCCGTCTGTGCCACACAAACATACAAGTATACATGGATGTGTGTGTATTGTACGGGGTACTTTGCTAGGGATCCGTCAGTGCCAGAACATGCCGAGTTGCAGCTCTTGTTGGGCTTGGTGGGCTTGGTGGGACGACATCTGCATTCCTCAGTGCCAGCTGGTGAAGTAAGCAGTGCCCGGCAGAGGCCAGAGGCGTGCCTTGGGCTCCGCTCACTCCCGGGGGACTTTCAGAGAAGCCACTCGTTCCTCTGTCGTAAAAGTGTTTTGCGCACTGTCCGTGAACTAAAGAAAATCGGCTCAAGAAAACAGTGGATCGGCTTGTCCACAAACCAGATTCAACACATGTTTTCTTAAATGCAACGTTTTGTTTCTTTGTATTCATCTAATCATTGCTAGACCCTGCTGTGCGCGCCGCGTGCTTGTGCATGTGACCCCAGTGGAAGTGAGCAGGCTGGGCCTCAGCCCCATGTCCCCACTCTTCCCCATCCACAGGGACTTTATAGACTTCTATTTTGTCTACTGAGTAGAAGAACCTTCTAAAGTATTACAGCCAAGTCATGGATAGCGGATGCAAGGGACCATCTCAAATCTTCCGTATAACCAACAGGTAAAGGGAGCATGTCTAAAAGAAGCGGCTCCCTCTTACTGCTGCCCAGCACTTGGCACTCCCCTAAAGCTCACTTTCAAGGCTTTATCATTTGCATGAAGGGCCAGCAAGCGAGGGGGAGACTCAGGCCAAGCGGCTCTTGCCAAAGAATGGCTTCCATCCTAAGCCTGTCGATGATCTGATGGCTCTGTGCACTGAGGAGCCAATGGTCAAGTCAGAAAGGCCCAGTGCCAGCGGTCAAGTACCAGGTGAAAACACCGTGTGCCCAGAGCATCCTAGGAAAACTTGCACGACAAAAAGAGCTGAGCACTCCCTCAGGAGATGTGCTCATCCTGAAGCAACTGTGGATCCCCACTGAGCCCTGTCTCGTTCAGCTCCCTCTACTTGCTGCAGTGCTCCATGACCCTTTGGGTAGAGATCATCCTAAAGATCTGCTGAGTTGTTTGCCCATTTTCTCTCGTTCTTTCCAAAGGAAATTAAGAATTACTGGCCAGTCCCCTTCTACAAAGACAAATTGCCTTATCCACTAATCCCAGAGCTGCTCATCTATAAATGGTACTAATCTGTTTCTCCTACTTAGAAGGAATGCTATCTGAGATCGGGCAAGGCCGGCCCATGGCACTTCTCAGCCATGTTCAAGGCCACTCTGCAAGAGTTTTAAGCATCTGACAAGACAGACTCATTTCCAGTGCAAGGCTAAACTAAATGATGCTATTAATGCAGTGTGAGGAAATCTAAATATCAGAGCCTGCATTAAAATGTTAACAGCATGATAAACATTCCCAGACTTGGGAAGAGGCACTGCCAATGCTGCCAGCGGGCCCATAATTCACTCTGACTTTAGCTAAGTACCCGAGCTGCAGAATCCGACAGAAACTGAGCTCACAGGGCGTGGAATCAGCCGGCTCTTCCTGCCTGATCAATGGCCTGCCCATTCTTCTCAGAGGCCCCTGGCACTCCCAACACATGATGTATCCAGGGCAGTCTCACAGGGGAATGGCAAACACATACTTAAATATGACATGTCAGGCTCTAAAGAAGCACGGGGGTAAAAATAGACAAAGCATGGACGAGAACGGGCCCCCTGGGCTGGAGCTCTCATCTTCTAAATCCTAATTAAGTATTTGTTTCATCCAATTTAAGATCATCATAATTATGAGCAAGGGAGGTGAGAGCTTGAAGAACCCATCTTTTTCTAAAAATATTTAGCAACCGTGAGCTCTTTGTGATCAGGTGCAGCCAGGATGGCGCTTCATTTGGGGGATTAGTGAGCTCCACCCTGAGGGAGCCTATTTTCAAATCTTGATTCACAGAGGAGGAGGGGGGGGGGAAATGTGGACATTCATCCCAGGGAACTTCCTCTCTGGAGCTCAGAAATTCAGGAGGGTCTTGCAGTCCCTGAGCACCCCTAAGTTCTCCTCCAACAGGAGGGAAACAGTGCACAAAAGCCATTTAAATGCATTCAGCTTTTGAGTGCGCAGACTTCTCATTGAGTCGGATACTATCTTGTGTCTGTGAAGTAGGGACAGGTGAGTCAGATAGTCCTGGACTGAAGCCCTCCCCATGGGTCTGACTCGGGTAACCTTGGGCATGTCACAAACATTACTATTCCCCATTTCCTCCCTTGTACAATAACATGATTGGACCAAATGCTTCACAATGTCTTTTCCAGCTCCAACTCGAGAGCCCTCATTGAGGAATTAAGGGCTCTCAATGAGGTCAGAGGCCATCTAGGAATACTTTAGGAGTAGCTGCCCCATGCTAAGGCCTGGGGAAGAGTGAAAAACACCCCGAATATACTTCCTGTCCTCAGGAGCCTTGCAGTATGACTGCGAAGACAATATGGGAAAAGCAAATCACTTCCAAACAATATCATTTGATGAGTGCCAAGAGAGAGGAGCTGACAATAGCAAGTTCTACAGGGGGACAGAAGATGAGAAGGATGCTATGGGTTGGGAAAATCTGGAAGCACTTTATGAAGTAGATGAGTTGGACTTGGAAGGAGGAGGAGGAATAGAGACATGGAGGAAGGCCTTCCCAAGGAAGGGGACTGTCTCCAGTGTCATAGCCCTGGATAAAGGGGGAGTAGCAAATACGTGCAAGGGATGTTTGAAGCATTCACCGCCTCCACTTACTCATCCCCTGCTCATTTTTTCCCATCACAACGTATAGTCCCAACAATTCAACTGAAACTTCTTTCTCAAAGAATGATTTCAACTTAACCCCTTGTCATTTTTCAATCCTCATTCATGTTTCCTTCGCTGATTGCCGATCTCACTTCCCATAGGAGCCATTTCTCCTTAATTTTTATTTTTTGAAATAATTTTTAATTTATGGAATAAAGCAAGCATTTCCATAATATAGTATGATAAAAAGATGATTGCACATGAAACTGCAAACCTACTATGCACAACCTGCTATTCTTTTCAAATATACCACAAAATTGTGTAAATTTATTTTTCCTCCCATTAGACACAAATAGGTTTATGAAGACAGATAGATAGATAGATAGACAGACAGACAGACAGACAGACTGATAGATAGATAGATAGATAGATAGATAGATAGATAGATAGATAGATAGAATTATTCTTTACATACTTCTATTTATCAGAGCTCTCTCTGGATGTAGATAGTGTTTTTCTTCTTATGCCCTTTATTGTTAATTTGGTTATTTATAGTGGTCAAAATAACTTATTACTCAAAATAATTCTTAATGCAATATTATTAATGTATCTAATGGTAGCCCTCTCTAGAGTAATGAGAATAATAAAAAAGAAAAGTTACATGGACATTTTGTTGTATATTTGAAAGGAGTAGCAACTTGTGCATGGTAGATTCGCAGTTTTATGTGCAATCATATTTTTTATTGTTTTGTTCTATGAAAATGCTGTTTATTTTATAAATTAAAAATAAAATTTAAAAAACAATATTACTGTTACTGTATGTAATGATCTCTTTGTTCTGCCCATTTTGCTCTTCATTATTTCATGCAAGTCTTTCCACGTTTTTCTAAAATCATCGAGCTCATCATTTCTTATAGCACCGTAGTATTCTATCACAAGCGTTTATCACAACTTGTTCAGCCATTCCTCAATTGATAAGCATCCTGGAAATTTCCAGTATTTTGTCACCACAAAGAGAGATACTAGAATATCTGACATTTGGTTCTCTTCCTTTTTCCCCAAACATCTTCAGAAATAGGCCAGGCAGTGGTAGAAGCTATTCCACATCTCCTTTTCACCAGCCTACCAACATTTTCCCCGACTCTTTCTCAGCTGACAACCTTTCCTCTCTCCTTACTGAGAAAATTGAGGCTATGAATGATAGTCCCTTATGATCTCCTTCTCTTTTTAAGATCCCTCAATCCTATCCTTGTTCTCCGATCTCTTGACTTCTCAATTCTCTCCTAGGCCATCTCTCCTACACTAACCACTGCCTCCCCAGTAGGTCTTCTCCCCAACTTGAACACTTAGAAAATCAATTCACTTTTATACTATCCTCCTCTCTCGTATCCTTACTCCCCTTATCATATGACTAACTACATCTCATCAAACTTAAACATTGAATCACTCTTACCATTCACTGCCTACAGTCTCACAAAAGTGGCATTTTTATTAAGATGGAGAGAATCATGCAACTCTATTGATTCAGTCCAATACACAATATTGTTGCTGGATAAGCCTACTACAATTCTCTTATGATCTCATTATCTCTCTCCAAATTCTTCCCAATTCTCTCTCCCCAAATTCTTCTGACTCTTCCAAACCACCTCCTCCCTCTTCAAGCTTTCCATAGCTCCCATGCCCTCCAATTTCTCAACTCATATTTTACAGAAAATATAGAGGCCATACTCTATTGAGCTCCCTCCATTGCCCTCTTCCTGACTCAATGCTTTTTAAATCAATCAATGCCTTTCTAAATCTTCATTCTCCTTATCCTCCCTGCCTCTTTGAACAATGGTGATCACTCTTTCTTCCTCTTTACTCTTCTAAATAGCTTTTCGAGATACCACTCTCTATTCTACTCCCTGTCTGAATGCTCCTTTTTCTATCTCCTTTCCTTGATCTCATTCGACTCATATGCTCTGATAGCCCTAAATTCATGTCTCTCAGGGCTCTGTCCTGGACCCTCTCCTTTTTTTCCTCTACACTGCTTCACTTGGGATCTCATTAGCATCCATGGACTTAATAATCAAATCTTTGCCAATAATACTGAAATCTTCCTATCTACCTCAAAGTCTCTGCTGGCTTCCAATCACACATCTCCAAGAATCTTTCGTATGTCTCAAAAATGGGTGTCCAATAGAAATTCAGCATATTCAAAACAGAACTCATTATCTTTTCCCCTAAACCTTCTCTATTACCAACTCTATTACTATAGAGGGAAACACCATCCTATCATTCCCTCAGGGTAGCAATTTGGCAATTATCCTGGACTCCTCACTGTCTTTAAACTACATATTCAATCTGCTGCCAACGCCTATCAATTTTACTTTTACAGCTTTCAAATATGTCCCCTTATCTCCTCTGACACTGCTACCACTCTAGTATAGGCCATCATCGCCATCCACTTACATTTTTGCATTGGTCTGCTGTTGGATCAGACTGCCTCAAATTTCTCTCTACTGTCATCCATCCTCCAGTCAGCCAACAAAGGGATTTTTCAGGGACAATTAGGTGGCAGAGTGGATAGAGCACCATCCCTGAAGTCAGTTCAAATCTCATCTCAGACACTTAATACTTTCTAGCTGTGTGACCCTTGGCAAGCCACTTAACCCCAAATGCCACAGCAAGATTTAAAAAATATATCTTTTTTTCCTGAATATGTGTTTTGATCTTCTTTGTCATCATAGCAACTTTCTGTGGTCAGAAACTTTTTCTGTTGACTGCTCATTTTCCTAACCTATTACTCACCTTTTAACTCTTTGTTAGGTAGGTAGAGGGTGCACTGTCCTAAGTCTCTATAGCTGTGCAGCTGTTTTCCAAGATCCTCTTAGGAACCTACCACAAGCCTTCTTTTCTGCCCTAGAACTGTTAGGGGTGTCCTTGCCCAAATGTAAGGAACAGAGTTCTTGCTCAGTGCTAATAAAAAACTGTTCTGAGCTGAGCTTTCAAAGCTGACACCACTACCACTGCCCACATCTTGGTTTGCTGGTTTCTCAAAGTCCTGTCACCCTAATGACAAATCATCTCCTGTCAACTTTCCAGGTTGTCTTTTGTGTCTGTGGCCTAGAAACCCCAAGAACTGTCTTTGATTCAGAGTCCCTAGACCCATTCTTGCTTTGCTGGTATGGGGGGTGGGACAGGGGCAGGGGCGGGGGGCTGCACTGGCACAGTCTGCATCAGTACTGCACACTGGACTCCCACCCTAGTATCACAGATCTTTTCTATGGACTTTCTAAGTTGTCTTCAGAAAGAAAATGTTATGTTCTACCTTTTCAGTTGTTCTGATACTTTGAAATTTATTTAGTCATTACTTAGAGGTATGGGGGATAGGTTGGGTAAGTTCCTGACTTTATTCTGTCATCTCCCCAAAGTGATTTTTCTAAATTAAGATTGTTGAATTGGATCAAATTGAAGAGAAAAATGATATTAATAAAGTAATGATTCCACTAAATCACATCAATTAAAAACACTTAAAACACAGTATTCTATTAAAAACTGGAGGATTTGCAAAAGGCTCCATAGGTTAAGGCATGGTGGAAATCAATGCTAGGTTTGAATCAGTGGGCTAGTTAAAACCTGCCCTCAATGTTGGTCTATTTTCATGACCTTTAAAAAAATCAGTGGATCTTTTGAGGTCTTATTCTTCTCATTTCTAAAATGAAAACACTAGAAAAAATGGTCCCCAGGGTCTCTTTGACGCCTTAATATGATGATCATGATCCTATGATTATGAGGTTCAAGCTTCAACCCTAAATTCATAGATTATAAAAGAAGTGAAATAATTTTCCCTTCCCCTGGAAACTATTTAACATAGTTTTTAGAAATTCAAGCTTTAGACTTGAGTGGTGTCTCTCAATGTTAAAAAAAAAAAACCCAATAAATTAGGATAATAATAATTAGAAAAGAAGGGGTTAAATATGTCTATCTTCATGTAATATGATGGTACATTTAGAAATCCGAAGAATTTCAACATAAAATTAATTGACCTAATAAATGGCTTTAAGCAAGACAGCAGAATAAAAAATAAACCCACAAAGTCATTAGTATTCCCATAGATGACTAAGAGAAACCAGAAAAAAAATTAATAGAGAAAGACAATTTACAATGAGGACCAAATGTATCAAATACTTGTGCATTAACACACCAAGTCACACACAAGACCTATCTAAAGACAACTATAAAACAATCTTAGCAGAAATAAAAAATGATTAATACTGGAGAGTTATCTAACATGCATGGTTGGGTTGGAACTGATAAAATTAAAATGGCAAGTTGATTCAAATTCACTTAGAGATTTAATGGCATACCAATCCAAGATGGTCTATTTCAATGAGTCCAAGTGGTAAGATAATATATATTTATGAATAAACTGATGAGAACTCTTATGGATAGAAGTTCTGGGGTGAAGCAAAGATGGCGGAGGAAAGTCAGGAAGCTGCTTGAGCTCTCCCAGTTTCCTTTAAAAATCACATGAAACCAAATCTCTGAACAGAATCTCCTGGAATGAAACCCCTCCAGCTCAAGATAGACTGAAAAAACTTCAAGAAAGATCAGTCTCACTGGGGTGAAAAGGATGTTCAGTTCAGGTCAGATAGGCTCTGGAAAAGCCAATAAGAGGGTCTTATTTACAGCAAATCAGCAGCTAAGACTCTTAATCCTGGCTCAACAGAGGACCAAATTAGTTGCGCCAGCCCTCAGTACCAGTTCAGAGGGCAAACTCTAGGAAACTAGGATGTTCCCTGGAAAGAACATCCAAACCACCCCCCAACAAACACAAGGGGCCCTGTGCTCAAAGCTAAGGCTCAGAGCTGCACAGGAAGCTTGGGACAACACCATCTTTACCTCAAGAGCAGTTAAAAAAGAGAAAATACCAAAAGAAAAAGAAAGAAAATAAGCATGAAACAGAAAAGAATCTTGACCATAGAAAGCTACTATGGTGACAGGGAAGACCAAACACAAACTCAGAAGAGGACAGAATGTCCACAAAAGAAATCTCTCTTTTTTTTTTTTATTAATTTTATAATTATAAAAATTTTGACAGTACATATGCATGAGTAATTTTTTTATAACATTATCACTTGTATTCATTTTTCCAAAATTTCCCCTCCCTCTCTCTACTCCCTCCCCTAGATGACAGGCAATCCCATGCATATTACATGTATTACAGTATAACCTAGATACAATATATGTGTGTAAATTCAATTTTCTTGTTGCACATTAATTATTGGCTTCCGAAGGTATAAGTAACCTGGATAGATAGACAGTAGTGCTAACAGTTTACATTCACTTCCCAGTGTTCCTTCTCTGGGTGTAGTTGTTTCTGTCCATCATTGATCCACTGGAAGTGAGTTGGATCTTCTTTATGTTGAAGATTTCCACTTCCATCAGAATACATCCTCATACTGTTGTTGAAGTGTATAGTGATCTTCTGGTTCTGCTCATTTCACTCAGCATCAGTTGATGTAAGTCTCTCCAAGCCTCTCTGTATTCCTCCTGCTGGTCATTTCTTACAGAGCAATAATATTCCATAACCTTCATATACCATAATTTACCCAACCATTCTCCAATGGACGGACATCCATTCATCTTCCAGTTTCTGGCCACTATGAAAAGAGCTGCCACAAACATTTTGACACATACAGGTCCCTTTCCCCTCTTTAGTATTTCCTTGGGATATAAGCCCAGTAGTAGCAATGCTGGATCAAAGGGTACGCACAGTTTGATAACTTTTTGGGCATAGTTCCAGATTGCTCTCCAGAATGGCTGGATTCTTTCACAACTCCACCAACAATGTATCAGTGTCCCAGTTTCCCCACATCCCCTCCAACATTCATCATTCTTTGTTCCTGTCATCTTAGCCAATCTGACAGATGTGTAGTGGTATCGCAGAGTTGTCTTAATTTGCATTTCTCTGATCAATAGTGATTTGGAACACTCTTTCATAGTGAGTGGATATAGTTTCAATTTCATCATCTGAAAATTGTCTGTTCATATCCTTTGACCATTTATCAATTGGACACAGAAGAAATCTCAAAGAGTTAGATAAATTGGTGTCAAGCCCAAAGAGGCTTCCTGGAAATGCTGATGGAAGAAAATGTGCAATACCTCAAATGGCCAATCTGGAAAATAGATCCAGAAGAAACAGTTTTAAAATAATGCAATATTTTTTCTTATTTGTTTCTATTTTATGGAAGAGTTCATCCCATTCACATTAACAGTTGTGATTACCAGCTCTTTCTTTCCCTCCATTCCATTTTCTTCTTTGTATATACTTTTGTTCTCTCTTCCCCCTGTCCTTAATTGTGTATTTAGCTTTAGCAAAGTAGCAGGATATAAAATAAACCCACATAAATCATCAGAATTTCTATATATTACTTGCTTATCAGCAAGAGATAGAAAGTGAAATTCTATTTTAAATTATTGTAGACAAAATAAAATACTTGAGGGTCTACCTGCCAAGACAAACCCAAGAACTATATGAACACAATTACAAAATATTTCTCACAAAAATAAAGTCAGATCTGAATATAATAAAAATGACAATTCTGCCTAAACTGGTCTACTTATTCTGTGCCATGCCAATAAAACTTTCAAAATATTATATTATAGAACTAAAAAAATAACAAAATTCATTTTGAAGAGCAAAAGGTCAAGAACATAAAGAGAACTAATGAAAAAAAAAAAATACAAAGGATAATAGCTTAACATTACCAAACCTAAAACGGTGATATAAAACAGCAATCATCAAAACCATTTGGTGCTAGCTAAGAAATAGAATAGTGGATCACTGGAATAGATTAGATATACAGGAAACAATAATCAAGGCCTATAGCAATCTAGTATTTGATCAAGAAATCAAGTTTCTGGAATAAGAACTCACTAACAAAATTGCTGGGAAAACTGGAAAATAATGTCAGAAACTCAGCATAGACCTACTTCTCACATCACATATCAAAATAAGGTCAAAATGGATACATAATTTGGGTATGATATTATAATAATATCATAAGTTAGGAGAACAAGGGATAACTTATGTATCAGATCTTTGGCGAGGGGAGAAATTTATGACCAAAGAAGAACTAGACAACATTATAAAAGGCAAAATGGATAACTTTGTTACATGAAACTAAAAAGGTTTTGTACAAACAAAACCAACAGAACAAGATTAAAAGGGAAATATAAAGCTAGGAAAAATATTTTAAGATAATATTTCTGATAAAGATCTGATTTCTAAAATATATAAAGAACTGTATCAAATTTATAAGAATATATTCCATTCCCCAATTGATAAATGGTCAAAGGATATGAACAGATAAGTTTCAGATGACAAAATTAAAGTCATTTACAGTTATATGAAAAAATGCTCTAAATGACTATTGATTAGAGAAATACAAATTAAAACAATTCTGGGGTACCACCTCACATCTCTCAGATTGGCTAAGATGAGAGGAAAAGATAATGATAAATATTGGAGGGGATGTGGGAAAACTGGGACACTGATGCATTGTTTGGTGGAGTTGTGAAAGAATCCAGCCATTCTGAAGAACAGTATAGAACTATGTCCAAAATAAAATTATGCATACCCTTTGACTTAGTAGTACCCTTACTGGGTCTGTATCCCAAGGAAATCATGAAAGAGGGAAAAGGACCCATATGTACAAAAATGTTTCTAGCAGCTCTTTCTGTGTTAGCAAAGAACTGGAAAAGGAGTGGATGTCCATCAGTTGGGGAATGACTGAACAAATGGTTGTACATGGAGGCAATGGAATATTATTGTTAATTAAAAAATGATGAACAAGCTGATTATAGAAAGGCCTGGAAAGATTTACATGAACTGATGCTGAACAAAACAAACAGAACAAGAATACATTATAAACAATAACAGCAAGATTGTGTGATGAAAGTCTTGGTTCTTCTCACTAGTTCAGTGATCCAAAGCAATCCCAATAGACTTTGGACCTGCATCCAGAAAAAACCTAAGGAGACTAAAGATAAATCAACACGTGGTATGTTCACTTCTTTTTTCTGTTTTGTTTTTTTTTTAATCTGCCTCGTGTTTTTTTCCCTTTTGCTCTTATTTTTATCTTCCCAACATGATTCATAAAGTAATGTGTATTAAAAATAAATAAAATTACTGCAATAAAAAGAAGAAAGAGAATACTTATGGATCTTATGCAAAATAGGTAAAATATTTTATCCTGCTAGATTTCAAATAATTCCTTATAAGGATTATTATGTTGACAGTAGGAGTTGGGAATTCAGGTGTGATTGGGTATATCACAAAATATGGTCTATGGCTTCTAAAGCAAGTAGGAGGTTAGGGCTTCACATTCTATAAGTGTGTGAGAAAGAATAAGAGGACCCGTAGGAAAAGAAGAAAACATATTTAGAGCAAGTATTGTGTGTTTAGATAAGAGTGAAGGAAAGGAGGGTTGAATATAAATGGAAACCCAATAGAAGTCATGTACCACTTAGGGCAGAGAGTAAACATAACACAAAATCTAGTATCTAGAGATACAGAAAGGAAGCTCTGGAGAAGAGTTATAATGTGAAGCAAGATGCAAAGATCAATATTATTGTGTTCTGTGTGTTTATTTTTTCACATTGAACTATAATAAAGAGAACCTAATGTCAAGAGGAAGAAAATAATGTACCTGCATATCAGTAACAAGGGGAATCAAGCAAGAGTGCTGCCCTGTCCCTGCTATATATTTCATACCTACTAAGAAGATTGTACAGCTAAAGAGAGCCCATTGAAATCCCTTTTAGTTTCTGAAGTCAAAGTAGGCTTCTGAGACATGAAGGTTTCTGGAGCTTAGCTGTGATCTATGAGATACCAAAAGTAGGTAGAGGGTTGTTATGGGCCAGAACTTGAAAAAAGGTGCTAAGTGATTATGTAGTTAGTACATATTAGATTTCACACCTTTAGAGAGCATATATAAGGAGGAGATTCACAAGTCAAGGAGATTCACAACAGAAATATAAGCAAGAAGCTCTCAGGCCCGAGCCCACAAGCCCACTAAAGGAAAAACCCACTCTTGGACTTCTGGGAGAGTCACAAGCCCATAGAAGCCCACAATCCCATTCTCAGAGGCGGAGTCAGTTATTCCAACTTCCACCTTTGTGCTGGATGGCACTTTGGGAGGATGAGAGGCTGAAGTTGGCTGGAGGCTGAAGGACAAACTTTGGATTTGGAGACATTTGGAGGGAGCTCTTGTATTCAAGGAGAGAGATAGGCCTCTAAAAGAAGCTAACCGGGCCCAGGAAAAGAGACAAGACTTTCAAGGAAAAAATAAAGAATCTGAACTTTTAGCTCCTGACTGCATTTGGGATTATTGGACTGAACTGAAGGGAAGGCTGCCTCCAGAAACTCCCCAAGAAATTTGCTCCCAGAGAACGACTATATTTTAGAGAAAAGAACATTACAGAGGATTAAAAATGCAATAACATTTTCAAAAGCAGGAAGAAAGAAGAATCTGAAAAAATGGATCAATGAGATTGACTATAATTGCTGACCAAATTATAGAAGTGAATCTCATTTATGTTTAGAGTCTAATATCTCATATGTGACAGCAGTTAATCAATTCTATATCTTGGCTTAGCCAAGAGAGCCATCGTGAGATCCAAAATGAAGGGGGGGGGGGAGCGAATTAAGTAAAAAGAAAAAAAAAAGATTAGAGAAACAAAGAGCTGAATAAAATGGTGGTGTCAAAGACTATAGTTTAGGGGTTTATACCTTAGCCCATGACAGTGAGCAAGAAGGGTGGAGTAGTGCTGTATATTAAGAATGCACTAAAGAATTGGATTCAGCAATTCCATTTTTAAATAACACCAGATAGACTTTTAGAAGGAGTTGTGAGGGGAAGCTTAGTATATGCAAAAGTATTCAAAATTAGACTATTTATCAACACATTTACTTTTATAACTGTAGTAAATATTCTGATTGGTTTTCCCACTGCCAAGTAAAACATGTGAAACCTAAAGGTGAGTTCTTAGATTTATTATGGCAGAGTTAATTCTCTTAAAACTCTTCACAATGTGAAAGGAGGAGCTACTCCTAAACATTCATAATAATCACAAAGCCT
Source organism: Sminthopsis crassicaudata (assembly GCF_048593235.1). Taxonomy (NCBI): domain Eukaryota; kingdom Metazoa; phylum Chordata; class Mammalia; order Dasyuromorphia; family Dasyuridae; genus Sminthopsis; species Sminthopsis crassicaudata. Next base: position 1,753,999 of record NC_133621.1, on the reverse strand, counting down.
TCCCAGAGCATGAAGAAAACCCTGTTTGTCTGCTTATATAAGTCCCCTAATTCTGACTGGTTATATTCCTGTATATTAACATAAGGGAAATATGAAGGATGTAAGGAAATAGGGAGATACTTCCATGAAATGATTTAAAATGAGAACAGAATAAAAAAGAACTGAATAAATCTTCTCTGAACTCTGAAAAGAATGGATTAAAAGAGAAGAAATGATAAAATAAAGTGGCAAGTTAGTGAAGATGAAAATAAAACACTGGCAAAGTGCAAGCAGAATTGTCCATAGCTCTAAATCCAGTGTTGAGTTGAGGTTGGTGATAAGTATCAAGGTTAATCAAAGGGAATATTATTTTATTCATGAGCTGTACCAGGGGCAAGAGAAGGGTATAAACCATGCCAAAGAAACCAAATACAAATAACAGATAATAGAGAAGAGAATTATCTGCTACTAAAACTATGCTTCAGGTTTTTTTTTCCTTCTAAAATTGCTTATGAGTAAAACATAGAGTTGCCTTCAATGAGATCACCACTAGCCACAATGGAATTACATCCTAAAATATCAAGCTTATAAAGTGATTGTTGAACCATCTGACAATGTCTGAAAAAATTAAGAGAACAAAAAAGAATAAGAAAAGGAAAAGGAAACGGAAAAGGAGATATTGAATAGCATTGTTTATTGTGATGTTATATCCATGAAATCAGAAGAGGGAAGAATTAATCAATCAAGAAGCATAAAATAAGTTTCACACACTGTTCTAGACATTAGAAATATAAATACAATGAATGATACAATCCTTGACCTTTACAAGAATATATTTTAGAAAATATATAAATACAATACAAAGACATTGAGTAAAAATAAATAGAAACAGAAATTAGGTGTCAAACTCAAAATATAGCATAGGGCACACAGAGAAGATGACAAAATATCTTCCTGGCATCAATGGGTGGAGAACACAAATGGCAGAAAATAAAGATCAGAGTGAACTGAGACTACATCAAATTTGAATTTGGAGTGTTTTGTTTGTGCTAAATTTTATTGAGGAAGAGAAACACATAAAATAAAATAAAGATTGGGAAGGTTAATAAGAATTTTTGCACAATGCCAACAGAACTAGAGGGGAAAAAAAACCTTTAGAATTCTTATTTTGTTTCTATCTTATTTGCAAGAGGCATAATCTTTCAATGAGAAAAGATTAAGCACACATATTTTACTAATATGAAGTTAATACTCAAGATAAGAAAAGAAATAAGAAGAGAATAGCAGGTATCTGATAATGAGATCTAGTCATCAAGATCAGACAAATTTGATGCTAGAATACTGAATTGTAACAAATATTCTACCATTGTGTAAGATTGCTGAACTATCTTAGACAATAGTAAAGAAACTATAGGAAGAGAAAAGGAAAAATTCTCTGCAGTTTGAAATCTATAGTCCTAGGAGGTTGATTTTAATTATTGCACGGATTCTAGAAGGCATTATTGTTTTTATTTAATTTTTAATTTATGGAATAGAACAATCATTTCCATAGCATAGTATAATTTTTTTAAAAAGATGCTTGTACATAAAACTGAAAATCTTTTATATACAACCTCAATTCCTTTTAAGTCTATAATAGAGTTATCATGTAAATTTCTTTTCTTCCTTTTATTCTCTCTCTTGCTCTAGAGATGGCGACCATTAGACACAAACATATATGTTATGCAGAGATATATAAACAAAATCATTCAATACATACTTATAATTATCAGTTCTTTCATTGGGTGCAGATATTGTCTTCCTTCATATGTTCTTTTGGAGTTAATTTGGGTATTTAAAATAGTCAAAATGACTTATTTGCTCAAAATTATTCTTAAAACAATATTGCTATTACTGCATACAATGTTCTTTTCTTTCTGCTCATTTTTACTCTTCATTATTCCATGAAAGTCTATCCATGTCTTTTCTAAGATCATCAAGCTTATCATTTCTTATACCACAGTAGTCTTCCATCACAATCACACACTAAAAGTTATTCATCCTTTCCCCAATTAGAAGGGAATCCCCACAATTTTCAACTCTTTCTCACCACAAAAAAAATATGCTATAGATATATTAGAACATCTAGGTTCTTTTTCTTTTTCCCCAATCATATTCAAAAGGATAGGAAGGAGGAGGAGAAAGAGGAGGAGGAGTGATTATATAGAGCCCAAGCAGCTTCATCAAGATCAGTTCATGTCAGACTAATTGCACTTTTTGGTTTACTAAAGTTACACTAATGGTACATTAAATAATTCTAGCAATAGAGATTTAAATATTTACAAGGCCTTTTGCAAAGCCTCTTATTATCATTATCTGGACAAGATAGGAAATTGTGGTCAAGGTGATGATGCTATTAACTTAGTATGGAATTACTTGAAGGACTAGACTAAATTGTACTTGTTAATGGTGATTTCAATTTAAAGCATGAGAATCCAGAACAGCATCCTAGATATTTGTGTTTGGAATTTCCATTATTAAAATATAATAATAAATTATTTGGATCAAATCTTAGATGTAATCCATAAAAACTTTGAATATTGATAATAGATAACTAAAACAATGAATGATAGAGTTATTATTTGAAAAAAATAATCTCAATAAGTCATAGCAGTGGGCAGACCCAAATAAATAAGTATGCAATAGCATATGTATCTACTCTGAAACTTGGATTCCAAAATCATATTGATAGTAATGAAATTGGGGGAAAGGACCTTAACCAGAGAGTGGTTTTTTGCTGTTGTTTTTTCTAACAATGATCTGGAGATGTTAGTGGACTATAAGCTTCAGATTATAAGCTTATCAGTTTATAAACAATAATAATAATAATAAATATAATTGATAAAACGGGCAAAAATGCTGATAGGATTTGACACTGCATAAGAAAACATATCTGTTTCCTGGAAAGAAAGAGAATTCCTCTATTCTCTGTCCTAAGAGACATATTACTAAATTGGAGGCTGTGCAAGATTTAAAGCATAGCTTGTGGAAAATGGTGGAAGGAACTGAAGTACTTAGTACAACATATCTGCACATAGTAGGTATTTAGCAAATGCTGGCTGACCGTAAGAAAAGCAAAATAATTAAGAGTTGGATAATTATTTTCAAATATTAAAAGGGTTGAAATGAGCAAAGAGGCTTTAAATTAAGATGTAATTAGCCCCAGTGATCATAATTGCTGTTATCAATACATTCAGGATCCACGTAAGAAAAAAAAATCCAATAATGTCCAATTATTCAAAAGTGAAATGCTCTACTTTGAGTGCTAACAGATTCCTACCTCATTGTAGGAACAGATAAATTAACACTTGTTAGGGATTTTGCAAAGGGAACTCTTATTCCAGTTCGACTTAGATTATCTAGATTAGCTCTGAAGTCAACTGTGAGATGTGGTGATGGTGAGAAATGAATGCTAGTTAATATTTTCTCTATTTAACCAATAACTTGCAAATATCGCCCCAGCAGGGAAATGGCTAGCTTTTGTGCATGTATATTTTAGAAGGCATGGCTGAATAGTTTACTGAAATAAAAAGTACATAAAATGTTTATTAGGATTTTATTAAAGGACTACATCCATAAAAAGTAAGTGACTTCCCCAATGCTACTCTATAAATAGAAAAGACTCCATGATATATGCTCTCTTTCCTTGATTACAGAAATGCTGCTGGCACAATACCACAAACATACTCTAAACTGAGTTTTATACTGTCTGTGAGACTTACATTTCTGTATTAGATGCAGATCCCCAGGAAGGATATCATCACTTGTTTCTCCAAATAATCCCTAAATGAGAAAAGGTCAAGGATCTTAGGCACATGACCCCATCTGGAATGTGGCCATAGGCACCAGGCTTTAAGGTTGGTTTGTGGAATGGGAAATTTCTCTAATGCACATGGCCGATTCCACTTCTTGCAATATGCTCAGAGCAATCCCCCCAAATGTCAAAGACAAATGATTAACAAAAAAGAATAGGAGCCAATAATAAGATAAATCATCTCCTTTCAGAGCCCATTAAAACCTCCCAGATCTTAGCAGTTAGTCTGGAACATATTTTAAGACTCACTCTAGAGTCCTAAATACAGAAGGTGTGTATATCACCTCGGCCCAATTTGCCAATACCGGAAACTAGGCTACTCACCAGAAAGGTACATGGTTGTTTCCTGAGAGTTATTCCCCAAATCCTGTTTGGATACTGGCTAACTACAGGACTCATTGTACATCTTAGAAATCTCACTCCTAGTAACAGGAATGCTATTAAATCTCTTATCCAACATGAAAAAGTCACCCCGGATTGCCAAAGACTACAGCACACTATTCAAATTTATCCTTCTTGAGCCCTTTGCTTGTGCCTGAAACCACTATCACTTCAGCATGTCTTCTGGTCTACACTGTTTCCACTTTCAAGAGGCAGTTAACTGCTTCTCGGTTTCTATTTCATTTCTAAAAGACTTATTCATGTAGTTCAGTAGATTATCAGAAATGGGAGGTGGGATCAAGGGATGTCTTTTCCTCATGTACATGACAAATTGTATTGAGAGAAAGAAACTAAGACCTGCCCATCACCCTTCAAGCATGTGGGAAGTCCAGCTTGTCAGCTTGGAATTGGAGAAATTAAAACATCCTGGGCTTGGACGATGGCTTCCTAATCACTGGGGTGTTCTTGATCCCTAATGCCGAAGCATAAGGCCCTCCATTCTGATAGCCTGTTGGCTGTGAGTTTCTATGAACTATTTCGGAAAATCATTTATCCACCAAAATGTAAGGCCCTCACACCGACAGAAGACAGTAAGCTTCTAGATATTTAATTAAAACATTAACATTAAGCAGAAAAGCCTTTCTTGTCAACATCTACAAATACTTGGGTAGAGCTGAGGATGATTAAAATGGAGTTTCCCTAAAAATTCCTTCCTCAGCCCCCCCAAAACAAAAACAACCTGGAGTAGCTGCTATTAATTGGGCCTTTGAGACTGCCTCATACTGATAATTCCCCTGCTTCTCTCAATCTGATTTTTAGCTTTAATTTCAAAAATCAGGACTAGATAGCAACAAGAAGCTCTAATGAAGAGTGAAAAAGTCATCTGGTTTTTTTTTGTTGTTGTTGTTGCTTTGTTTTGTTTTTTTTAATGGATGCAATTGGACTGATGGTAGCTGTTGCTTTTAGGAGTCTTGGAATTTCTTTGGTCACATGATTAATATTAAGACAGAGGAGAAAGCTTTGTCCAGGGTTTGAAATCATCCCCTGAATAGCCAATTAATTACAACTTTTCTGAGTAGTTTGATATCCATTTGACAACTGGATAAATGAAGGCCATAGCTTAGAATAGAGACAAAACTCAGCAAACATGTTAGGGCAAGTGGAATGAGGACAGAAGCTCTCATCATTACATGGTTCCATTTTCTTGAGAAGTTTCCTTTTGAGACAGTTTCATTAAAAAAAAAAACTTAAGAAGATCCAACTCACTTCCAGCGGATCAATGACGGACAGAAACAACTACACCCAGAGAAGGAACACTGGGAAGCGAATGTAAATTGTTAGCATACTGTCTCTCTACCCAGGTTACTTATACCTTCAGAATCTAATACTTAATGTGCAACAAGAAAATGGGATTTACACACATATATTGTATCTAGGTTTTATTGTAACACATGTAAAATGTATGGGATTGCCTGTCATGGGGGGGAGGGAATGAAGGGAGGGGGGGAAATTTTGGAAAAATGAATACAAGGGATAATATTATAAAAAAAATTACTCATGCATATATACTGTGAAAATATTCTAAATTAAAAAAAAACTTAGAAGACATTAAAATCATGCAAAATAAAGTGAGCAGAACCAAGAGAACATTGTACATAATTACAATACAATGATACAATTGGGAAGACTTAGCTACTCTGGTCAAAGCAATCATACAAAAAAAGGGACCCATGATGAAAAATGCTATCCCACCTCCGGAGAGAGAACTGATTTCTCAATGAATATTGAAGCATAGTTTTTAAATTATCTTTATTTTTCTTGGCTCTTTGTCCATGTTTTCTTTTGTAACAAGGGTAATATGGAAATATGTTTTGTATTACTTCACATATTCAACTAATATCAATTGATTGTCTTCCCAAGGAGGGCGGAGGAAAAGAAGCATGAGAAAGACTTTGGAACACATTTTTTAGTGATTGTTAAATTTTTTAATATGCAATTAGGAAGTGATGAAATAATTAAGATATATACTAAAATTTGAAAAAAGAAAAAGTATTATCCAGCTCATTATAGCAGAAAAGATTATCAAAAGACATTGAGAAATGCTGTATGAGTGCCTCTCCCTGGACAGTGGGATACCAGTTTCAAAGAATGCCCCCCCTTTTTTTTCTTTTTCTTTTTTTAGTGACTCGGTGCCCTGTACTACTAAAAGTAATAAAGTGAGATTGCCCATGCAATTCTCTCCAATTCATTGAGTCAATTGAGAGAAGCCTTTCCCCCTTTCAGAAAATAGAGAGGCAGAGATTTCATATAACATCCTGAGCCAATCAAGACAGCATTAGCTAAGTCATGCAGGGAAGGAGGCTGTGTTCTGCAGTGCCAGATTCACCCCCTGTATTCTGCACCAAGCATTAGAGCAGCACTTTTGCATGGCTCAATTTCTTTAAGTATGTTATGGATGTCATGTGACCTCAATTTCTTAAGTGGGCACAATGGCTTCCCCGTATCTCTTAGTTATCTGAGCGTATGACAGTGCCAATTTGAGACAATGGAAGTGTACTAAGAACTTACAATATTTCAAGTCCATACTAGAATGGGTCTCAGAAATCAAAAAAGATGGATAGAATTTATTCTCTTCTACTATATATATATACATATATATATATATATATACTTCTACTCTACTACTTACAAACCACCATAATTCTCATCATTATCATTACTATTATTCACATCTCATATTTTTAATGATTTCAGATAGAATGACTCTAGAAACAAGTCACCACTAAGGATAAGAATACAAAGCAAGAGCATATCAGTCCTTCCCCTCAAGGAGAATCCACTCTACTTGGGCTACAGTAGAGAATATAGGAAGTAAACCAGGAAATATGTACAATGACAAAGACAAGAACCATAAAAATGAGCGCCTGGTTGGTATGAGGAGAATTATGGAAAGCTTCCTGAAAGATAAGGAATCTGAACTGAATCACTAAGGAAAATAAGAACTATAGAAGTTAGAAGAGAGGAGGAAGGGCATTCCAGAGATGAGGGATAACTCTGACAAGGCACAGTGCTGAGGGATGGTAACCAGGCGCAGGGAAGGGCTCCATCTTGATACAATTATTCCCCATTGGGGTTTTCTTGGCAAAGATACTTAAGTGACTTGCCACTTTCTTTTCCAATTCATTTTACAGATGAGGAAAGTGAGGCAAACAAGATTAAGGGATATGTCCGGGGTCACACGGTGGATACATGTCCAGATATGAATTCAGGAAGATGGGTCTTCTGATTTCAGTCTGGGCACTTAATCTACTGTAGTGCTACCTGGCTGCCAGTTAGTAGCCTGGTTGGATTAAAAATGGGGTTTGAGAGAAGAGAAATGAAATTAGCCAAGACTGGAAAGGTGGGTTTCTAAAAGACTGAACTCTGCCCTCCCCAAAGCGAGGATGAGTGGGCTGATATTTGATCAGTGTAGGAAGTGAACATTTTTGACAAGGGGAGCAGCATGTGAATCCTGGTTTTAAAACAGCTCAGGAATTGATTTGCCTATGTGACATTGGGCAAGTCACTTCATCTCACTGTGAACAGATAGTTTATGGCTAAATGAGTGCGCTGATGATCTCCAAGGCCTTTTTAAACTCAAGATCTTAAGAGTAAAACATCAGCATCCTGCCTTCCTGGGCCTCTAATTTTGTTCCCTAATTTATTTGTTAATAATGAGATGGGAAGTTATTTATTTTTCCATTTAAATGAGAGATTAGGGGTAAAATTGGGCAACAGTGGTTGAAAAATGCTTATTTAACAAAGCCAATTACTTAAAATGTGGGTCACCGGTTCCATCAAACATTTGGAAATGAATATACACATGCACACTTCTTTCTCGCCCCACTAGCACAAGGCTACAATCATTCACTTCAACTGGGCTCAGTTTAATCTTGAGCATTTACTAGATGGCAAAGCCTGGAAATACAAAGATGAAAAATGCACAGGACCTGTCCTTAAGGAACAAAGTTGGATTAAGACGGCAGTACATAAAGTAGCTGCTTCTGTTCTCTGATGACTCCTGTGTCAATGACCCTTTAAGGCTAAATCAGATTAGCCCCCATTCCACACATGTGTTCTCAGCAATATGTGGATAGGGAACAATCACTTACAGAGCTCGGGAAACCGTTCAGGTTTGGTCTAGGAGAAAACAAAATGAAAAGGAGATTCCACCGGAGATCAGAGCTGCTGAAATGTTTAATGACATTAGCTCCTCACAAATGACATTCATTTCCTGCATATGCAAATTTTCTTAATGTGCATCTCCCCCCCCCCCCATAACAGGTAGAATGTAGAAAGTTAATGAAGCTGTGTAATTACAATCGCCATGGTGACTGCCATCCCCCGAGAACAATAATGGGATCACATACATGGGCTGGAGCTTTCTTTGGAAACAACAGCTTATAATGTGAAAATAGATAGTAAAATATTGTCATTACCCTCTACTGTCTCCTAAGGCAAAAGGCAGGTACAAATAGATTATGCTTTTATTAACTGCAAGGAATGATGAGAGAGAGGGAAAAGCACTGGGGGTTGTTTATTTCCAACTTTCCATGCCTGTCTTTGGTTTCCATTTAAAGCTTTCTCTTCTTCTAATCAAAGAAACACCAGGACTACTAGAGGCAGATTTGTTTTGAGCATTCCAGTTCTTTCCTCATTAATGCTGGGGAAAATCCGCAAGCATTTATTGCCATTTTGCTGATATAACATTTCTAGAAATTGAACTGAGTAACCAGAGATGCCAGAGCATCTCAAGGTGTGGGAAGCCTGCAAAGGAGGGGCAGAGAGCTGGGTTGGGAACCAGGCTAAGAAAATTGCCCGCGCTATAATTATTTGAGATTTTCATATAAAACAGCAAATAAACAAAAAGGAGGATACCACTTAATAATTGTTAACTGCCTCGTATATCATTATTCTTTTTTTTATTAATTGTCAATGTTTATTACAGCTTAAAGAAAAGATGTGGGGAGAAAGTCTATAATATGTTTGAAATCAAATTTATAGTGTATCAGAGAATGATCAGATCATATTTTAAAGTAATAAATAACATCAAAGTTCAGAGTTCATATCTGTGTACCTACCAGTGTTCTGCCCCGGAATTCATCCTGAAATTACAGAAGGACAAACACCATATAGACCATTGTTGGCCTTTCTGAAGTGGCTTGCTGAGGCCACACTGACTCTGAGGCAAATGACCATCTACCAGGTGAAGGATCAGCAAACTGAAGAGGCCCATGATTGGAATCTTGCTTGCAACAATTAAGAGCGAGACCCCTGTGTGATAGTCACAGTATGACTGGTTTACTTTTCCTCATAGAGATGCACATCAGAGAAATCCTTAAACATTGCATCATTTGTTTGTGTGTGGCAGTTGGGGTTAAGTGACTTGTATAAGATCACACAGCTAGGAAATATTAAATATCTAAGGCTCAATTTGAACTTAGGTTCTCCTGACTCTATGGGCGGTACTCTATCCATTAAGCCAATTAACTGTCCTTGTCTCATCATTCTTACATTCTATCTGGCTGTTCTCCTTATAATGACATAGTATATCAATGTCAGTGTTTGCTGCAAGGGTGCATCCATGAAGTTTATTGTATTTAGTATGAAAGAAAGTATTGGTGAGGAGAAGGTCATTAGATGCCTAAGTCTTCCATAATAAGTGACTATTGCCACTTCTCCCAAGAACTCTCTGCCTATTCTGACATTAAGGTTACCCAGAATTGCAAGTTCATCCTATTTCAGGACATTTGTGATAAAGGTATCCAGGTTGTCACTAATTTTTTGGACCTCATCAGGGTTCATCACAATGGGATCATATGTCCTCAGGATGGTGATACGGCACGTTCCTGCAAGTGGGAATCACATTATCATGAGTCTTTCATTCACTTTTTTGGGGAGGCATAAAAACTTAACTAGATTTGGTTTTATTGTGAAATATGATGATGTAAAAAACAATCTCAATAAAGATAAGCAAAAGCAATAATCTTAAAATAATAAATGATTGTGTTAGCAAAAGAAATTTGATGCATATTTTTCCTGCTTTTCTAATTTTAGCTACATTGATTTTGTTTTTGAAAAGCTTTTTTTTTAATTTTATATAATCAATATGATCAATTTTCTCTCCTACAAGTCTCTAGCTTTTATTTGATCGTGGACTCTTTCCCTCTCTACAGATATGGCAGGCAATTAATTTTTTCCATCTCCATTAATTTGCTTATGATTTCATTCTTTGCATCTAAATTATGAACCCATTTTGAGCTAACCTTGATAAATGGTGTGAGATGTTGATGTATGCCCAGTTTCTGCCAGACAACTTTATAGTTTTTCAATTGTTTTAGTACTTGTCTCAATAGTTTGGACCTTTGGATTTATCAAGCACAGGGCTACTATGGTCATTTGATCTTATTCTGTACCAAATCTGGTCCACTGATTGACATTTCCAGTACAAATTATTTGAATCATTACAGCTTTGTAGTATAGTTTGATATCTGATATTTCTAGGTCTCATTCCTTTCCATTTTAAAAATTGATTCTCTTGATAATTTTCACTTGCTGATCCAAAAGAATTTCATGATTTTGTCTAGCTCTATAAAATAATTGGGCAGCTAAGTGGTGCAGGAGAAAAAGTGGTGGATTTACAGACAGAAAGACATCTTTTTAATTTCAAATCTGACCTCAGACACTACTAGTGTGACCCTGGGCAAGTAACTTAACCCTGTTTGTCTCCGGTTCTCATCTATAAAATGAAGGAAACAGCCTATCTTTCCAATATCTTTGACAGGATAGGTATGGAATATGGGGTCACAAAGAAACACACATGATTGAAATGACTGAACAGCAATATATTTTTAAATCCATTATCTTTTGATTGGTATATCACAGATTATCACAGAATAAATTAATCTTAGTAGTATTATCATTTTAATCATATTATTTCAATTTATTTATAAGTAATTCATAATTCTCCAATTATTTAGATCTGTATCTATGAGAAGAGTGTAATTGTGTTCATACATGCCTGGGGTAATTCCTGGAAGGTATGTTTCCATGTATTTTAAATTATTCCAATTATTTTAAATGAAATTTCTCTTTCTATCTCTTCATGCTGTCATATTATAGAGAGAGTTAAAGATAAGATATACTGTGATTTTATGCAGATTTATTTTACATTGTTGATTCAAATAGTCCTTTTTTGCAGTTGATTCTGTAGGGTTTTCTATATATACCATTATATCATCTTCACATAGGATTTTGTTGGATAGCTTTCTCATTTATCTCCTCTTGGTCGTAGATAGATACTACTTGTATTAATAAAATTCCATTTACTCCTATATTTTCTTGTGTTTTTAATAGTAACAGATTTTGGATTTTGTCGCAGCTTTTCTTGTGCATCTATTGAAATAATCATATTTTTGTTGTTTTTGCTATTGTACTAGTTAATTATGATGATATATGTGGGTTTTTTTCTATTTAGGAGTAGTTTTGCCAGGTTTCTTCAATTGCAGGTAATCCTGTAGCAATTTGTCCTGGTCGAAAACACATCTATTCAATTTAATGCATTCAGTTCTGGTTATCATATTTTAGGAAAGAAGTTCATAGACTAGAAAAGATATAATTGAGAGTAATTTAGTGGTATAAGGTCTATCACACAATAAAAACTATTGTGGAAATGGTGACTTTTTAGCTTAAAGAAGACTCAGAGGGAATATGATAGCTGTTTGTTTATTTTAAAAAATAGTAACTTAAAAGAGATATTTGGCATGTTCTTTTGATTCATATATATATATATATAAGATTTAAGTGAGGCAGAGTTGCACAAAGTTATTGGTCTTACTCTGTCCTTCAGAGTCATCACTGTCCAATGGCAAGACAGAATCACAATGACTGTTGATGACTTAAGATGCTGTGGATGACCTTTGCAGCATGTTCTACTACATGTTCCTAGAGGGCAGAAGTCGGAACAGTCAAAAAATAGTAATGATACAAATTTAAGTTCGAAAGTAGTAAAATTATCTATGAATATTTAGAACACAACAAATAGAATAAGTAGAATATTCTATTAATTGAAAGATCCTGTCCTTTGAAATCATCAGGCAAAGTGTCGGGGGAGGAATGGTAGCTCCTTTTTGTTTATCTAAAGGCTGCACTGAATGACCTCTAAAGGACACATTGATAGTTCCAGTCTGTTTGTCTGTTGTGAGTAAGTGGCCTTGGATAGGGAGCAGATCATAACCCAGCCATGGCTTATCCTCTTGCAGGATTCTTCTTCAAGATTCCTTTTACATTCACCATAGATTTCATAAACAGGTGGTTCTTACTCATTGAAAATGAATGAAAGCATAAATTAATCACCAATCATGGATCAAGCCATTCTTTAGATGCCAGCTGACAATAGAATCCAATAGGAAGTCTGATCTCTGTCAGTACTGACATGTTACATCAAAGGGTATGCATAATTTGATAGTCCTTTGGGCATAACTCCAAATTGCTCTCCAGAGAGATTGGATCAGTTCATAACTCCCCCAACCATTCGTTAGTTTTCCAGTTCCTTTAATCGTGGCTGCACTGGTTTTGTTTGTGCAAAAACCTTTTCAATTTAATGTAATCAGAACTATCTGTTTTGCATTTCATAATTTTTTTTAGTTCTTCTTCCTCTCTTCCTCCTCCAAAGATCTGACAGGTAGGCTATTTCTTGAAACTGGGACACTAAGTATTGTTAGTGGAGTTGTGAATTGATCCAGCCATTTAGGAAAGCAATTTAGAACTATGCCCAGGGGCTATAAAAATACACATACCCTTTCATCCAGCAATATCCAAAAAAGAGGAAAAGGGATCCTCCTCTGCAAATGTTTGTAGCAGCTCTTTTTTGTAGTGGCAAGGAATTAGAATTTGAGGGATGCCCATAAATTGGGAATTAACTAATATGGTATATTATTATTCTATAAGAAATGTTGATTAGGCTGACTTAAGAAAAGATTGGAATGATTTAACAGGCATTAATGTTGAGTGAAAAGAGTAGAACCAGGAGTACAATGTACACAGTAACAGCAAGATAATATGATCAGCTATGAATGTGAATAAGATGAGCTCAATAATAAAACAGAACCAGATAGAAGGATAGATCAGAAACCCAGAATGCAACCAACAATATGTTGTTTACAAGAAAATAGAAAAACATACAGCATTAAAATAAAGGGAAAGAGCAGAATCCTAATGCTTTAGTAGGGGTAAAAAAGATGGAAGTAACAATTATGTTTTGAGACAAAGCAAAATAATAATAATAATAATAATAATAATAAAGATGTAATTAAAAGAGACAAGGAAACTACTCTTTTTTTTAAAGTACCACAATCAATGAACTAATATAAAAAAATTTACAAGTTTCTCTAATACAAGATAAATTTCTCAAATATATACTGAGTAGTAACTGAATCAAATATATCAAACTAAAAGCCACTTTCCAATTAATAAATGATCAAAGGACATAAATAGGCAATTTTCAGAAGAAGAAAGGAAAGCTATCTATTATCATATGAAAAAAAAAGTTTCTAAGTCAGTATTAATTCACTAAATGCAAATTAAAACAATTCTGTGGTACCATCTCACATCTATCAAGAATGACAAGTGCTGGAAGGGATGAGAGAAAGGGAGCTCCATTAATGAACTGCTGGTAGAGTAGTGAACTGTTCCACCTGTAATGGGCCAGAATTCTGGAGAAGCATACTTGAAACAAGTATTCTTACAACAAGATGTTAACTCAGTGGAATTGATAATACAATGGTTATCTAGTTTAGCATGGTGACTAATAGTTCTCTAGTTCGGTATGATTTAATTACTCTTACAACAAAAAATGGTGTTCCAGTGATATAACAATTGGTTTATACTCAATATAATGAATGGATTTAATTGTAATGGAGTATTTAAGAGGTCAGAGTCAGATCTAGAGATAGACTCAGAGACAGACTTGGAGAAGACAGAGGACTGGAGGCTGGAGCTCAGGCCCTCTGACTCAAAGAGACATTCCATCTTCATCAGCCTCAGGGAGGCAGGCTCTCCTCCTGCTTCCCCCACTGAGACCAAGGCCGTCTGAAGGGCCTCCAGAAAGCTAGTCAGGCCCCAGGCAAGGAGACAGACTGTGAAGGAGACAATAAAGACTTTTGGACTTTATCTGTGGCTATTCTCGTGGTGATCACTCTGTTGAAATGAAGGCTGGTCCCAAGACCTCCAGAAAGCTAACCAGAACATTACATCAAGAATTCTGGAGAACAATTTGGAAATATGCCAAAGGGCATACCCTTTGACTAAACAATACCAGATCTGTCTCCCAAATAAAAAGAAAAAAGTTCTATATATGCAAAAAAAATTCATAAATGTTTATTTTTTTTGTAATGACAAATAATTGTCCTTTTCCAAGGAGTTGTTTTGATTGGGTTTGGATTTGTTGTTCTTGTTGTTGAAGAGATATAGAAAGATATACAGAATATATACACAAGATGAGCAATTTTTTGGCAAGAAAATAGGCCTAATTTTTTTCTACATATCCTCATCCACCAATTATTCTATGCTCTTGTTTTCCTGGCCCAATATGTATGATTTTATCAAAATATCTTATCTTCAAGAGCATTCTTTAGACTAATTTGTTTGGAAAATGATATATGAGGTCATTTTTTTTTTTTTTTGCTGAGGCAAATGGGTTTAAGTGACTTGCCCAGGGGGTCACACAGCTAGGAAGTGTTAAGTGTCTAAGACCAGATTTGAACTCAGGTCCCATAAGGTCATTTTTTAAAAGTCTTCTTTCCTTTAGCAAAATGCCCTCCTCTCTACTCTAGAGGGATTGCAACTTTCCTCTGCCCCCCCACCTGACAGAGACAATAAGGGCAGAGCATGAACTCTGCCAACTCATTATTTATATGTACTGAGGAGGCAAGGAAATGGCTGCTCTTCCCTTCAACAGCCTGTAGCATTCACCGGGAGCAGGATATTGCCAAATCCAAGAGGCTGAACTGTATCACTGCAGCTCAAGCAGCCTCAAGTGCCTTTCCTTAAACGATGAGATTTCCATATTGCACACTTCCTTTATTATAGCTATTTAGGATTAAAACATGACTGAGAATTCCATCTCAGTATTCCCTCTCTCCCATGCTGGGATTGTATAGAACAGAGCTCTGAAAATCTCCGTCAAATTTATCTCCTCTAAGTGCCCTTTTATGGCATTATTTCAATGTATGACTCCCCAACCATTTAAAGCATTTTAATAAAAATATTTATTTTACTGTTCCAGTGGCAGACTTGATCCATGTTGCTGCTGCTCTCCCATACAAAATCATAGCATCCGAGATTTGAAATAGTAACTGACTCCCACTGCAAAACTAAATAGCATTTGGCCAATCCAGTGTGTGATCTCAGAAACTGGATCCTAAGAAATTAATCAGTTACAGGGGAGAAGAAAATGTGGGAGAGAGAAAAAGAAAAATAGAAAGGAGAGAATGAGAAAGAGGAATAACAGAGAAAAAAAAGAAAAAAGGCATCAAGGGATAAATAGAAGAGAAAGATTAAGGGATAAAGAAGTTATAAGAAAAAAGAATAAGAGAGAAGAGCCAGACATAAGAGAGGAAAGTGAAAGATATTATTTGAAATTTCAGTGTCATCCTCTTCAATGCCCTGGAGTGCATTGATTTAAATAACCAAGGATTAACTGGAGAGGAGGAATCTGACTATTTTTCTGCATTACTGAGCATGGTTTTCAGGAGAAATTCACTTCAAGGGCTAGGTCGAATAAGCTTTCAGATGTGAATTTGGATTTTCAGGGTGGATACCAGGCAGAAAAGAAAGAAGCATGATGTGGCGTCCAGAAATGCTGCCATTAAATTGGCTTGTATTAGTGGAAACATAATGTCCCAGCCAAAAGATGGCGGCATCCCATATATGGTATTCTTTTTCCATCCGATCTGTAGTATTGTGTTCAACCCTGAGAGCCTCTGTTCAGGAAGGGCATTGATAAGCTGGAGAAGGTTGAGAGGAGAATAGCGAGGGGGTGAAGGTCATGAATCTATATCACATAAAAAGTGTTTGAAAGAATTGGGACCATTTAGCCTGGTGAAAAGAAGATGGGGCATGGGAAAGGGGAAGAGCAACAACAACAACAACAAAAAAAAAAAAAAAAAAAAAAACCCTGCTCTTTCTTACCACTGGAAAACCACTCCAGTATCTTTGTCAAGAAAACCTCAAACAAGGTCACAAAGAAACAGACACACCTGAAATTACTGAACAACAACAAATAATAATTGACTTAAAAATTTTTAAATCTCTCAATGAAAGATCAGAATTGTTCTGTGTGATCTGAGTGTGGAATCTGGAACAAAAGACAAATGTGGGCTTAATGTCTCTTAAAGAGAATGTGTCTGCTTCATGAAGCAGCCTCTGTCCCTGCCAGGTCAGCCTAGGTTGCCAAGGAGATGCTAGTCACCCATCTCTCGGGTGCTCTCTTGGGGAGCTCATCAGTGCTAGTGGGTTCTGTGATCAGCTCTTTTCAATGATTCCCAAGATCAGAGATTGAGCCCCAACGCCACTCAGTGAGCATTTACCAAGTGCTACCTTATTCAGTTTGGCTTAGAGATACAGTGGGGTCTCTTTTACTAGATAACAAGCCCTTCACTGGCTTTCCATTGCCTTTTTGGATCCCAAGGGCCAGGACATAGTAGCAGAATCAAGAAGGACAAGCTCATACCCTGTCCATGCAATTGCCCTTCACGTACTTCAAAACAGCTCTTGTCTTCTTTAAGATTTTCCTTCTCTGGACTACAATCTCCAAGTTTCTGAAACCAGACAGCTTCTTAGAATGCTGGCTCAATCACAAGACCCCTGACCAAGATGTTCACCTTGTTCTGGATGCTATCTGGCAGCACTAGGAACCAAGCACAGCATGGCCCACGTGGACTGAAGAACCCAAGAGGGTAATCGGAGGATCTTTTCCTCTGCTTGGGCCACCAGCCCATAAGAGCATAGGTTTGGAGACTTCCAGTGCCTGAGTATCACAGTGCTACAATGGGGAGGGTGTAGGATTTGGACTCAGTGGACCTCACTTCAAATCCAAATCCTGTCACAAAATCTATGTGACTCTTGTCAAAAGGGCAGAGTCTCTTTCCCTCTCTGAGTCTCATTGGTCCTCATTTTTAACATTATAGTTTTGGACTAGCAGACCTAAGAGCCATCTAGCTGGTCTGTTCCAGCTCTAAGGTAAGGAACATAGGATTTGTTAACTCATAATCTCCTCTGAGCCCACTCCCAATTTTTTGACTATATTAGCGTCTGAATATGCCTCACTTCTCCTTCCCTGTCCCGTGTGTGAAGTGGATGCAATACTTTATATTTGTCTTTGGTGAATTTTGTTTGACTAGACTCAGTCCAATATGTGAACCTAATAAAGCCCTTGGTTGTCAACTAGGGTGTTAGCTTTCCTTTACCCACTGGTACCCTCTGCAAAGACAATAACTTCCTGATAGGCTGGCCTATATTCCAGCTCTGAGTGTCCCCAGGGGCTTCTCAGAGTATCACAGAATCAGAATATGTGTGACCTGGGAGGAACAGGAGCCTCCAAATTGAACCTGAGTAAGAATGCTTCTACAATTTCTCCAGCCTCTCCCTGAAGGTCTCTGCAGGACCAAAACTCTCAATGAAAATCTTTTGATTTTGAAAGGTACCTAGATGAATCTACTCTGGGTTAGACGCAAGAAGCACTGGTGAATAAAGTAGTTTTATGCTGTTTAGGCTTCTTTTATAGCTTATGCTTTTTCTTCTTAATAATTTCTTCTGGTATTAAAAGTTCCTTGCCTTCCTAGACCAACTTGGCCAAACTCCAAATAATTGAAACCCTGCCAGAGCTTTGGGGAAAGAACACTTGAGTTTGTGGAATATGATTTCTCCACTGTATCTGGAATCCTTCTACCTGGTCAATATTATTTTATAAAAGCTGAATTTTCTCTCCAGGCCTACTGCTGTTCACCTAGCCAAGCCCAGAAGCATAAAAGGAAATAATAACCATGTGAACTTAAAAATCTCCAAACTGCCATGAGAATTCCTTCCTTACAGAGGTGACGGGAGTCTTTCTGAACACTTCAGGGCAGCCTGTGTCCTTGGCAAATGGAATTGACTCTTCTCATTCACTTTCATATACACTTAATTTCAACAATGTGTGGAAAAGCACTTTAAGAAGTGTACTCCATAAATGATAGGGGAAGAAAACCATATCCTTCAATTGATGCTAGAAAACAACAAGTTGCTTTCAGGCTTGTAATGCTTAAAGGACGGCCGCACTTTGAGCATCAAGCTTCATAAATCAAGATGGCAAACACCAGCTACAGATTTTGCCAAGTGAAAGTTCAAAAGAAAACAAGAAAAATATATCCCACCCAGCCTTATCCCATTGGCACTCACAAGCACTATTTTTCCCCCAGAGCTGTAATACTGCATTTGTAGATCTTTAAATTTTGGTATTTCAGTTAAAATTATGAATGAATGGATAATGGATTGTATATTTATGAAGTTCCTTCCTATATGTAAGGCACAATGCCAATCAATGGGAATGTTACTGGGGAAGTGGCGGGCCCTGCTCTCGAGGAGCTCACATTGAAATGAGGGAAGTGTGACATAGGAAAGGCTTCAGCCATAGATCAAATAAAAAGGTGAGTGGCAAAGCAAGTGGGAATGGCCCCTTTTTAATGCCATTTCCATTGATAAAATCAAATGATGATGCTTAACTATTTGGTCTTGTTGTACAAACATTTCATTGAGAGTCTTCAGAAACTGTGTCCATGGCCAGAGCAGCTGCCAGGCTGTCTCTCCAAAGGGATCGCTTCCCAGGAGGATGGCTGGAGTCACTAGGATGGTGGTATGGGCTCAGAATTCTGGCCTACACCATCAAGGTCTGAGGTCTAAACAGATATGTGGTCAGGATGACGGTAGGAGCTTGAGTTTCCTGATAATGCTGCCTTCTATCTCTTCCTCAGGGCATCTTGCAGCTAGTCCAGCTTACCTAACTTGAATAAGACAGGTAGGTGATTATTAGTTTGTTGGAATGACTGGTTAGAATGGTTAGAGTCACAAGGATTCCTTCCCTAATGGCTAGAAGGTAGGGAGGATGTAAAAGAAATGGTCTGGGAGTAGGGGAGTGCTATCCCTCCCAGGGATCCTGCGTGTGCCTTCTGCCAATTATCAGACAATAATTTTGAAGGAAATTATCATTACATCTGAGTTGTTTCCTAAATCCTCACTCAAAAGGCTCTGATCTCCATCTATGGAGATCTATGGATCTATTTCAACTCCACAATAACTCTGCAATAACTTAGTAAATCATCTTCAAGAGTTTGGGGGCAAAATTCCATCAGTCCCTAGTGAGCAACATGGGATGAGTCGCTCTGGATTTGGCCAGGATGGTTCTCAGATGACAGAGTCCATCATAAATAGCCTAAAGAGTTTGGCCTTGGGACAACCTGTCCGGACTTGGACTCCTTAAAAAGGGCCTTTGAACTTCTGTGCTAACTCTAAGACTTGCTGAGTCTTAGGAGGGCATCAGTGCTTGAAATCAAATTTCGCCATTCTCAATGAACTTAATTTCAATATTCTAAGATTGTATTTCCATTGTATCATATAGAGTCATAAAATGGTTATTTTATGGAGCCTGGGGCTAACAGAGAAGGCCATAAGGGTCAGAAACAGAGAGAAGGGAAGAGAAGGCTCCAGGTAATGGACAGTTTCAGTACTGAATTTCAGATCACCTGGATCTTTGACTCAACTTTGGGTTGTACCCAAGTTATGGATACAAAACACAATTTCCCAGGTTTGTGGCTGCAGTGTTATCACTGACTTCTCAGCCTTTCTCACCAATAGTAACATGATATAATTAGCATAACATACATAATATATTATTATGCTACATTTTGTATCCAGACAGCTGCTAAAGGATGCCATTTCCATACGCAATACATTATATATAACTGATTCTCTCCATTCATACACCCTTGCTCCTAATTCAGACTTCTAATTCAAACTCTCAAGTGTGATACCAGGAGAGCTTCCGAGTAATCATCCAGGAGCCCAGGCTCTTGCTTTTTCCACGTGGCTTCCAAAGGGACTTGACTTAATCACAATTCTGGTCATGTTCTTCCCCCACTCACAGAGTCATGGATTATAGAACTGGAGAGTTAGAAGTGACCTCAGCAATCACCTAATCCAGAATTGTTAAACTTGAAGTCTACCTGCTCCTGAATCTCCCAGTATAACCCAAACTAGAAAAGGTAATGGAAAATAATTAACAAAGTAAATAAATACATATATACATAGATAATTGATTTTAAAATATTTTTGTACTTGAGTATAGGATAAAAATACATAATAATAAAAACTCTTGATTTTTAAAGTCAATCTGTGATCCAGAGGGATTGATTTCTATTTTAATTAAACAGCACTGCTACAGCGTAATCCATACATGAAAAGAATTCCAGGATAACAAAGTCAAAAAGTGCTCATCCAGCCTTTGTTTAAACACCTTCAAGGAACATGAACTCATACTCTCTGAGGACAGCCCAGTCATTTTTTCCCCTAACATCAAGTCTAAATTTTTCCATTTATAACAGGGACCCACTGTTACTACTTATGTCCTTTTGTGTATATAGAACAAGTATGAGTACTGCTCAGCTTGCGAGGCTTTTAAATGCCTGAAAACAGCTACTAGCCAGCCTTGTCTTACCCTTTTCTCCAAGCTAGAAGATATCGTTATCTCAGATTCTTGAGGAATCATTTCTTTAACCTTCACATGGCATAGCGTCAAGGCCTTTCACTTAAATAACTTTCTCTGAATACTCTTCAGCTCACTCAAAATGGAACACAATAATCCAGAAGGAAGTGTGAGAGAGCAGAGGCGATGGGATTGGAACTTTTCTATTTCCACCACATCTGCTACTCAAAATCTAGTGGCTCCCTATTGTCTCTAGTGAAAATTCAAACTCCCAGTTTTTCATTTAAATCCCATTTGATTTGGCCCCAAGCTATTTTTTCACCTTTAGTATTACCTCCTTTCTCCTATAGTCCAAGTATAGCTATACTGATTTTGACTCAGTTTCTCCTAACACCATGACTTGTTCCTGCACCTTTACCCTAATCAACCTTCATACCCACAATGTTGCCTTCCTGATTACCACGCCTTAGTATCTCTTCATTCTGCAAAAGTCAGTTCATGTTATCTTTCTACACGGAGCATTTCCTGATTCAACTGTTCATACCCATATACCCTTTCCTGAATGAACTTGTATTTTTTTTATTTATTCTATATATACTTGTTCTATAAATGGTTTCTCTAATCAAATGTCAACTTTTGAAGACTCTTTCATTTCTGTATTTTTGTCCAAAGTAACTAGTAAAATCAGGGAAGGAAGGAAGGAGAAAGGGAAGGAGAGAGGGAGAAAGAAAAGGAAAGAGGGAGAAAGGAAAGGAAGGAAGAAGGGAGAAAAGAAGGAAGAGAGGGAGGGAGGGAGAAAAGGAGGAGAGGGAGGAAGAAGAAGAGAAAAGGAAGGAAGAAGAAAAGGAGGGAGGGAGGGGAAAAGGGGGAGGAGGAAGGGAAGGAGGAAGGAAAGGGAGAGAGAAAGGAAAGAAAGGAGGTATTCTGCATCTCCATAGTAACCCGTTCAGAATGATGGCTAAGGGCACTAGTCTGAAAGAATCACTGTTCCCAAGATTCTCAGGCTTAGGGTTCTGGACTGCCTCCATCAGAGCCTGATGGGAGATGGTAGCTTGACCAGGCTTTCCATCTCTCCTTCACTGTGTTTTGTTACTTCACTAAGCTGCTCACATGCCTTGTACTGGAGCTCCAAAGAAAAGATTTCAGCTTTCTCCTCCATGTTCAGTATGTCAAAGACAGTCCAGTATGGTATTAGGAGCATTACATTTTGAATGAGAGAAACTTGGTTAGAATGATTTCTCTTCTACAAGTCATTTCTGTTTCCACGTCTGGACAAATAACTTCTCTATGGATATCACTCTTTTATCTACAGAATGTATGAAATGCATTAGATATTTTCAGCCATTTTCCAGGTCTAGATTCTGTGGTCACTGACTTTCATCAATATTACTTCTAATTCTATTTGATATGATTACTTGGAGGGAAAATGGAGGGGAAAAAGAGTTAAAAGAAGTTGGAGAACTTTTAAAGTGAATGTTGAAGTACTCTGATGAAGAGAACTGATACTAGTATTTCAAGGATCCCTGATTTGACAGAAGCAACTATTCTTGCTCTTGACTCTGGTCACACACCCTTTCATGCTCTAGTACACAGTTTCATGAATTGCTTCTCCAAAAAAAAAATAAATCATCGTATCTTGGTTAATCCTCTCTCAATTGAGCTAGGTCTACCTTCAGAAAACACATGCAGAGTACATCACAGGTTGAAACTCCCCAATATTCCACCATAGTGGGGCTTCCCAGATATTGGGTCACCACTGGCTTTCTAAAGAGCAGGGTCATCTTAACACTGACATGAGACTTTGTAGAATGATGTGAGGATAAAGAGGACATGCACTGACCAGCAATTCTCTGATTCTGCTGAAAGAATAAATGGTCTTACAGTGAGGAAAGTGGTGTTTGAAATAAAATACTTCAAGACCACATTGCTTTCCCTATGTACTATTGTAGGTTAGTTAGACCTAGAATTCCATCACCTTCAGATTAATGTTCTAGATTGCTCAGAGTTTCCATTGGCATTATAGGTAATGATCTTTGACTTAGTAGACAATGAGTTTTCATAAAGTCTACTTCTGTATTATTATAGAAAACAAAAATTAGGAATACTCTTGTGTCAAACCAAATGGAGAATCCCACAGTGAAAGCTCCTCTGTAATCCTGATCTTGGACAAATGCTTAACTTTTAACTTTACAATAACAGGATCACCTTGGGTCCAGTGAGTGTAACTCTCCCTCTAGAAGGACTAGGGATCCCATACAAAATAATATGGAAAGGAGAAGGGAACATAAACTTATGGCAGTGCAAAAGGAATAATTTCTGTGATCCTATTTTCAGTCTTGGAATGCTTAATGTTGCCTGGGTCTATTACGGAACATGCAGTCACATAGCTCAGGAAATCAGCTCCTTCAATAATAAATGATAATAATTTAACAAGAACACCAATAATTGGAAGGTAGAAAGTGTGTCAAGTTTGCAGAACACCTTAAATATTCTCTGGCTGGCTTCTGCTACCAACCCTGTACGTTCAATGTACAAGCATAATTATCTTGATTATATGCTCCACAAATGAGGAAACTGAGTTTCAAAGAGACAAGATGACTTTCTACTGGCCATATAATCAACTGGTAAGAATTGGAAGTTAGAATCAAGTCTAATTATCTCCCGATTATAAGAGCACTGCTGTTTTTGAAGAAAAAATATACTAGATGATTGAGGAATTATTTACCCTAAAAGAGATAATTATGAGCTAAATATTGAGGTATGATTCATGATGGTAAATGTTATGTGCTCTTAAAGGCTATTAAATTCTTTCTTTTTCAGAGAGATGCATTTAGTTTTCTTGGTTATTTGGGAAGGATCTAAGAATAGTGAATAGTCATTAGGAATATCAAGCCATCTTCCATTTTTTAATAGAGAAATAGACACAGAATACAAACAAGGAGTTCTCCAAAGAAGAATTTCAACTGATTTAACATCCACAATAGAGAAGGTCCCAAATTGCCAATAATGAGAAAAATGCAAATCACAACAAGCCCGAGGTTCTGCCTCCCACCAAGCAAATTGACAAAATTGACAGAAGACAGGAATAAATAATGGTGGAAAGGTTATAAAAAAATCAGCATAGTAAAATATTGTTGGTGGAACTATGAGTGGGTACAAATATTTTGGAAATAACTTTGGAATTATGCAAATCAATTGGCCAAGATGTCCTTTATCTTTGATCCAGAGATTGTTTTTATTTGTAGAATTGGATAAACAAATTGTGACACATGAAATTAATAGATTATAACTGTACTAAAAGAAACAATAAAGATGGTGAATGTGGAGCAATATATAAAGATTTATATGAAGTGATAAAAAGTGAAGGAAATAGAATCAGGAAAATAATACACACAATGACAACAACAATGTAAATAGAAAAGAAAAGAAAAAAAGCCAATCCAAACTAAATAATGTGGATTTACATTAGTCAAAAAGATCCCTAAAACAGCCCCCAAAAAGATAAATGAGTAGATACCTTCCTTTGTTCCTTTTTAGAGACTGGGCTGTAGAGGGCACTGGAATAATGTATTGTATATGATATCAGATTATTTAAATGTGAGATTTTGATGATTATTTTTATCTTTTTATTTTTTCCTGAGGCATTGGGGTTAAGTGACTTGCCCACGGAGCTGGGTTAAGTGTCTGAGGCCAGATTTGAACTCAGGTCCTCTTGACTTCAAGGCTGGTGCTCTATCCATTGCATCACCTAGTTGCCACTATCTTTCTCTTTTTTAAAATAAATTCTTGTTGTAAAAGCTGGTTCTGCCAGTGAGAGAAAAAGGAAATATGCAAGTGCAAGTTACATAATAAGAAGCAAAAGGTAATAAAAGCCATTTTTTAAAAAAAGAACACTGATCTA
Source organism: Sminthopsis crassicaudata (assembly GCF_048593235.1). Classification (NCBI taxonomy): domain Eukaryota; kingdom Metazoa; phylum Chordata; class Mammalia; order Dasyuromorphia; family Dasyuridae; genus Sminthopsis; species Sminthopsis crassicaudata. The sequence continues at coordinate 1,729,111 of NC_133621.1, read as the reverse complement.
CCATTCCAAAGAAAAGATGAGAAAATTCACCCTCTACCCTTCCTGCAGGAGTGGAAGACTATGGATGCAGAACAGTACCCTTTTTAGGTGATGGATTCCCTTTTACCTCTCACCCTTTCCACTTCATACATCAAAGCCATCCAAGCTTTCCACACATAATTCATTTCTTCACACATAATTCATTTCCACGGTCTTGTCCTTTCAGTCATGCAGGTCTTTTAGCTACACTCACCAAAGGCCCATGTCTTTATGCAGGAACACTGTCCCCAAACCTAGAATGCATTTTATCCTCATTGCCACCTCTACAAATCCCTAGTTTTATTTAGTTTTACTCAAGAGAGACAGAGCCCAAGATTGTAGAATATATGCTAAGACCCAGCTAATCTTCCTTAACCTTCCCCTTCAAACAACATTAAAATAATGCCTCAAATCAAATTTGAGAGTGGTAGAGACAATAAAAGGCCAGATGGGGATTTTTTTCAGTCTGATACAACTTAGAAGATGCACAGAAAAGGTCTGTGACAGTGGGCTGGACACAGAAACACAGGAGGATGACCTGCAGTGTACCCTGGAAGGCAACAGCAACAGCAATAATAGCAGCTTGGGAACTCTCAGCCCAAGAGATATTAAGTCAGACAACTGGTCAGAAAGAGATTCCAGGCTGGCACTTGGTGCAGCTGACACTGATTGACAACTCTATTTCCTATAAGTGGTTCTGAGACAACACAAAAAAGCCAAAAGCTTGCTATGGTATCTTCCCATCCCCAGGTAACCAGAACCCAACTTTAATGTAAAGTTTAAATTCAAGAAATAGTCTGGAAAAATGGGCAAACAATAAAAAGAATTTGACCATAGAGCACTACGACAGAGGCTTGGCTACTCTGATAAAAAACAATGATTCAGAGACTCGTGTTGAAAAATCCTATTTCCGTCCCAGAGACAGAACAGATTAACTCTGAGTGCAAAATAAAGTATGATTTTTTTCACTCTTTTTTTTTGCAGTATGGTTAATATGAAAATACGTTTTGCATGATTTGACATGTATTATTGATATTATGTTGCTTGTCTTCTTAGTGGATGGAGGAGGGTAGGAAGGAGGGAGAAAAATCAACTCAAATTTTTAAAAAGAAAAGATTAAAATAAATTAAGCCCAGCCTTCTTCTTGTGGCCTTTCTTTATTCATGCTAACTATTAAGGTACCCCCTAAAGTTTGCCTGTATTTATTTTTTCTCCCCCCAACAGAATGGAAGATCCTTGAGGGCAGTGACTCTCACTTTTGTCAGTGTATTACCAGTGCAGTGACTGGAACATAGTATGTACTTCATGAATGCTCACTAATTTATTGATAAATATTTGTTGCTTCATCAACTGCTTGATGGCTCTGAAAGCATACTTGTTATTATGTATGTTACATGCTATAGGTCTTTTCTGCCTAACCCTCAAATTATTGAACCATAAGTTCACTAAAGCTTTGGTGTGACTAAAATTTGAGGATAAAAATTACAGTCTCAAAGAAACTGAGAAATATTTTCAAAGATATCTAACTAAACAAGTGGGAGCCATGTCTGACCTTCAAGAAAAAGAAAGACTCATTCTATGCGTTTAGGCCTCTTTCTGAATGGTATTGGAAATGGGGCTCACCTCACAGGAGCCCTGCCTTGACAGGATGTCCCATTAACATCTCCAAACTTTTAATTTGGCTAATTGAAATCTTTCTCTGCCATCTTTCTCAGAAGAGCTAAACTACATGGAAGTATATGTTGCAACAACTTGGAAGAGTTATGAGTATCTTTAAACATATTATAATGAATATGCAACTAGGTAACACAATGAATAAAGTGTCAGGATTAGGATATCAATCATAATGTCAGAAAAAAAGCAAAAACAAAAAAATAGACCTAATCAAAGGAAATGAGGAAAGAAACCACAGCTTTCTAAAAGATACTATAGAAAATGAAGTAATATCAATATCAAACATATATGTACCAAATGGTATAGCATTCACTTTTTTAAAGTGTTAAATGAGCTACAGGAGGAAATAGACATCAAAACTATTCTAGTGGAATAAATTCAATCTTCCCCTCTCAGAGCTAGACAAATCTAACCAAAAAAATAAACAAGAAAGAAGTTAAGGAGGTGAATAGAATTTTAGAAAAGTTAGATATCATAGACTTCTGGAGAAAACTATAAAGAGATAGAAAATAATATACCTTTTACTTAATGGTATATGACTCAGTGGTCCATAGTTGTAGCTGTGCCTTCAAAGATATCAAAAAAGCAAGTAAGCAAACAAAAACCTTTTCCCAAGATAGAACTGTAAACTTACTTGAGGCAAGAAGATTAAAGTTCATGGAATTTGTGTAAAGTTGAGAAAGAAGAGTATTTTGATATCATGTATACTTTTTCATGTTCCAGTCTCCTTAAGCTTTTGCATTGTCTAGGGAACATTGACCAAACGTTCTTCCATTTTGTGATGGGACAGTGTTTGAATCTCCCTTTGCCAAGCCCCCCTCCCACCCCAGTCCAACCTGGCCTTTATCTGTATAGTCAGACTTGAACTGCTACTTGTATATGGACACTGAGTCACTGTGACACTCTAGACACTCCATCTAGACAGAAAACCAAGCTAAAAAGAATGCATGAATGAAGGCTGGGTAACAGCTGAAGGAGCTCAGGAAGTCTGTCTATAAATCTGCCTTTTCATTGAGAATGTGCGAGGCCCTGACTATATCAAAGGCATCCTGTCACTGCTGGGACATGTCCATGTATAAGGAGGGAGAAGTGAAAAGGCAGTTAGTGGAAGTACCAAGGATCAGGCCCATTACTCAGATACTCAGAAACCTGCTGCTTTTCTTCTAGATCTAAAGTAATTAAACACTCGTGTGATGCTGAGTTATGTAACCAGAGTTGACACATACATGACACTTTCTAGTTTTGCAAAATATTGAAGCCCCATTGACTTGGTGAATAGTTTTGGCATTCATTGTTCCCATTTTACAGGTGAAGAAAGTGACGCTCAAAGATTAAAAGGCTTAATAAACACAGTAACACAAAGGGGAAAGTAAAAGCCTATATTTGAATTATATCCCTACTTATCACTTGTAAGACATTGGGTGAGTCATTTGTCTACCTGCCCCCAGCTCTACCTCTCTGATCCATCCCACTGACAAATCTTGGAGCCAGATTTGCCCCTTGCTCTTTTGTCTCTAAGCTCTTTGTACTCCTTCATCCCCCACAACAGAGACTCCACATAACAACTAGCCATTGTCCCTTGAGACTGCTGTGTGCTTCTATTAATCTTTACACAAGCCTTCTCCATCATGGCCCCAGAAGAGCTTCTGGGCTCCTTGGTCCTTAAGGCTAATTTGAAAACTTGCCCTAACCTCCCCTGAATCAGTTAATTAAGAGATTTATGATTCCTATCAAGCCATTTTGTAATGAAGATGCTGGATATTTTAATTATCTCTTGATATGAGGCAATAATATTCCAATGATAGAGATTTTTGCTGAAAATATCATTCTCAAATTGATTTAACCAGCACTGGGACTTTCAGCCCTGGGAGCCTTTGCCTCTTTAAGCTTTTTACAAACACCTCATTAATCCCCACTGCTGCTTGGCCAGACAAGTATTAATTGTCCTCATTTCACTGACGCCTGGCCTTTGCCCAACAGTGACTTTTCCCAGGTATTCCCCAAATCAGCAAGAATGTCAAAGATGCTTTGACCACAGGATGGGCTGGAGCCACAAACCACTGGACCGGTTCTCAGCAAAAGTATATTTGGTTGGAGGCATCAGCTAGAGTAAATCCTTCCCCTGCCACACAGGGCTACGGATAAAATTGGATTTCTTCTGTCTTCAGCTTTTCACCATCACCACACCAGCCCTGGGGCAAACCTTGTTCTCCTAGTAAGACATCAGTAGCATGTCATCCAAAATTCACTTCAAGTTAGCTAGACTGCACTGAGCAATCTCTAGGAAAGTCTAGGATGTTATCAGAAAGCAAGGAAAGGAACTACTTTTATTCTCCTAAAGATACAGTCACTCATTATACAAAACTCTCTGGGACCAAATACTATGAAACATGAAACCAAAGCAGATTCTGGGATGATAGCATCATAAGGATTCTGGATTGTGAGGCAGATAGATGGGAGCCTGGACACCTCACTTTTTACAGATAGGTAAACTGAGGCATGAGCAAGTTAAGTGATTTATCCAGGGTCAGTCACACTGTTAGTACTTGTCCACACTTGTCTGGGGCAAGTTTCAAAATCAGATCTTCCTGACTCCAAGACTCTAATACAAGAGCTAGCTGCCAAAGAACCAAATGATGAGAACATTTTATATGATGCTCAAAAACTATGTGGTACATGCCCAAGACAGCTCTGTCAGCCCCTCGGATTAGCAGGGGAAGAAAGAATTCAAATTCTTAGACAAGCATCTTTGTTTGATAAAATGCTGGGGCGGAGAACATGGGAATCCCCATTACCAAACTCCAGAAGCTGAGATTGAGCACAAAAAAGTAGCAAAGTGAGATTGGGGCTCAGATCTTTCCCCAAACAAGTATTTTCCCAAAAAAAATTCATTCTGTAGCTTAGGTGATGCAGCGGCCAGAAATCTGCATCTGGAGACAAGAAGGACTGAGTTCAAATCCAGATTCAGATATTTACCAGCAGTAAAACTTGGCCAGTTGTCCTTTGATTGCCTCAGTTTCCTCGACAGTAAAATGTGAATAATAATGGCATTCACATCTCAGGTGGTCATGAGGATCAAATGAGATAATATGTATAAGTGATTAGCACAGTATCCAGCACATAGTAGGTGCTTAAGGCTTTCTTCCTCTCCTTCTTTCCATAGCCCAAATGAAAAAAATCACTTATCCTTGACATGATTTCTAGAGATCATGTTTCTGTAAATCCAGTTGAGCAGACAGGATGGGAACCCTCAGCCTGGGTCACAACCATTCATTGGGCATTAGCTGTGTGGCCAGGCCTCAGAAATACAGGTCTCGTGGTTGACACATGTGGATGATGTAACAAGTCTCCAGTGCAGAGCATATCCAGCCTTAACCTTTCTCTTACATAAATATACACAGGGATGGTGATTTCGTGAGAGTGGAGAAGCCACCCACTGAAAACCCCTTTACTGCAAGGCATACAAAGGGAAGGAACTTCTGGAAGTACACACAGAGAGAATGAGTCATGCAGAGGCCATCTTGGAATCCTGCCCCTGCGCAAATCGATGAACTGTCTCATACCACTAACAGCAATAGCAGAAGCACAGGATTTGGGAGGTTGATGTGGCCTCTGAGCGCAAGCCATGCACAAAAGGATTCCCCCGTACAACCTCCCCAACAATACTGGCCCAGCCTCCTAATGCTCTCTGAAGAGATGGAAACCACTACTTCTTAGAACTTATTTCAATTTTGGTCAGTCCCAAATGTCCAAATTTTGTCTCCCGGGTCTTAGGCTTTTGGTTTCTCTCCTTGACATCATGCCTCCATTCGACTCTAGCCCATGGCCACCTAAAGGGACGAGTTCAATTCTCTTTGACTAAATGAAGCAAATCTAACCTTTCTCCCATGTGGCAGTCAACCTTTCTAAGGCAACAATAGTTGAAGGCAACAATCACGACCTCCATGCCTAGTCTTCTTTTTTTCCTAGGCTAAACATGACCAATTTCTTCACTTGATTCTTCTGTCACCAACCCGATTTCCCTCCCCTGAACATTCTCCAGTTTGGTGATGGCCTTCTTAAACGGCCTAGACTGCAGCACAATGAACCACTGAGATTTGCTGAGCAGAGGAGAGTGGGGCTGGCATCTCCATTTTCCCAAAAGCTGGGTCCTCAGTAGCCCAAGATTTTGTTTAGCATTTGTGGTTTCCACATATTGAGCTTATGTTTTTCTAAAACTCCCAGAGCATTTTTCAGAACAGCTGCCCTCTACCCATGCTTTCTTTATTCCAAATCTATGGAAGTTGGTTTTTATTTCCAAGTTTAAGATTTTAATTGTATTTCTGTCCCTACTGAATTTCCTCTCACTGGACTCAATCTAGATGTTCTAGCATATAAAGATCCTGTGGATTCAAATTGTGTCATTCATGGTCATCTTCATGTCTGCCTCTCAACTTTGTGTCCTCAAAATTTAATGAGTCTACCTTATCCAAATCATTATGAGGTATTTTTTTTCTTTTTCTTTTTTTTTTGGGGGGGGGGGAATGAAATACCAAAAGGCTAAGATGAGATCTTTGAGATACTCACCTGGAGACCTGATATCAAATTGACACTGAGGTAGTAGAAGCTACTTGTTCAATCCAGCCATTCAACCATCTTGAATCCATCCCTTTGTATACTATCTAATTCCCATCTGTGCCTGATTTATCTAAACATAAGGAATATATATCAAAAGCTTTGTTAAAATATAAATGGTCTTAACAGCATCCTCACATCTACGTTAGGATTTCTGTTAGAAAGGAAAAGAAGATATGACCTGTTGTTTTTTTTTTTTAAATAGCTTACTTTCTTTTTTATCTCCAGTTTTTTTTTTTTTTATTTTTATTGGGGCAGCTAGATGGTGCAGTGGATAGAGCACCAGACCTGAATTCAGGAGGACCCGAGTTCAAATCTGATCTCAGACACTTAACACTTCCTAGCTGTGTGACCCTGGGCAAGTCACTTAACCCCAGCCTCAGGGGGGAAAAATTTATTATAGCTTTTTATTTACAAAACATATGCTGTAGCGAGCTGTCGTCTCCAGAAGCTGCCAGATCACTCTCTGGGAAGAGATCTGCTGTGTCTACTCAAATCTCTCAGACAGATTCTTCTTCCTGTAGTGAACCGTTGTCTCCAGGCAGTTGCTGTTAACTCTTGTCCAGAGAAGTGACTTCCCTTCCTGCAGAGAGCCCCGTCAAGCCAGATGTAGTGCAGAGTCTTCTCCTTGAATCCTGGCTCTGAATCTCCTCCAGCTCTTATCCTTCTCCAGGCAGACTGACTTTCCAGGCTCACTGTTGCCTCTTTTTATCCTCCCAGAGAATGGGCGTGGGATAATGCAAGGGCTTCTGGGAAGAACCACTTCAGCCAATGAGCTTGCTCCTTCTATCAAGTCAACCTGAGTTCTCACCTTGTAATTGTCCAGACAACCTGAATTCTCGCCTTGTCACTGTCCAGACAACCTGAGTTCTCACCTAGTAATCCTAAATGGGTAATTTTTCAACATTGACAGCTGCAAAACCTTCTGTTCCCATTTTTCCCCTCCTTCCCCCAAGCCTCTCCCCAGATGGCAGGTAGTCCAATATATGTTAAATATGTTAAAGTATATAAAGTTAAATAACATATATGTATACATATTTATACAGTTATCTTGCAGCATAAGAGAAATTGGATCTAGAAAGAAAGGAAAAAACTTGAAAAGGAAAACCAAAATGTAAAGAGTGAAAATGCTATGTTGTGGAAACCAGCTTACTTTCACTGCTTCCTTATCTAGATAGTTACCGTCCAGTTTTTTATGATCCAGCCTAGAGTATTCCTAGGAATCAAAATCATAGATATTGGTCTGAACTTTGAAGTCTTGATTCTTTTTATTTTCTTTTTTTTAAGTTCAGATAATATTTACCCTTCTCCAATCTTATATTACCACTTGCCTTTCCCAGGATCTTCCAAATACTGGACCCAAAGACAGTTCAATGTAGGCTAGGTGACTTGAATTCATTAAGGGCCCCTAACTATTTCCTTGTTGTCCATTTACCTATCCTAAACATCAACTCCTGGGAAAATATTTTTGTCTCATTAAAAATGCAGAGAAGAGGCAGATCTGCCTGGTAAAAGGATCTCTACACCCATGAAACCAAAGACCCACATTAGAGGAAATGTAGAGATGTATGAGATGCAATCTGAGCTCCAGTTTACTTAGGTCAATAAGGTATATGATCTTCTTCGTAAAGTTCTTAGCACAGTGTGCAATATAGTAGGGGCCTAATAAGTGCATATTCCATTTCATTTCAGTGATAAATGTCAGTAAGTGATCAGTCAATGATAAATGCCCAGGGAGTAGTAGTAATAGCAGGATTCCCAAATCTCATTTGTCTCCATAGAGCTATGAAGTGTGTAAATATCTCGGCTCATAACAATTATTTGAGTACTCAACGAACATGTTCTTTCCCCTACTTCACAGATGAAGAAGCTAAGTCTTCTTCTGTTGAATGATTTATACATGTAGTGTCCATCTAGCTAGGAAAAATGTAAGCTGGATTGTGAATCCAAGGCTCCTGCCTCCAAGATCAGTTTACTTTCCACAAAACTTCAAAAGGCTAAAAATGACATGAGAATTCAGAGAAGGAAGACATACTCCCAATTTGGTGGTCAGTGAAGTCAGGGCTCTCAAGATAGGCTGAGAGAGCATCCTCTCTGCCTAATGCTGGTCATTAGTCCAGGCCAAGAGGCAATGAGCTTCCTGGTGGGGAGAGAACTGTGTGCAAAGTGGTTTGGTTGACACAAGGATGGGCATAAGACTAAAGAGAGTGGGTGGGGCCATATTATAGATGACTTGGAGGAAGAAATTATAGCATTTGAATCAATTAAAATACAAAGGGGAAGGCAGCTAGATGGTGCTATAACTAGAGCACCCAGTCCTGGAGTCAGGAGGACATGGATTCAAATCCAGCCTTTGAACACTTCTTACTGTATGACCCTAGTTAAGTCACTTAACTCCAATTGCCTCATCAAACAAACAAACAAATGAATGAAATAAAAATAAATAAATAAATAAAAGCTAAAGGAGCAACTGAGCTCAGAGAGCAAGGAAATAACCTAATCTAAATGGCAGCAGAGCTGTGGAGAGTAGGTAGGTAAAGGAAGGTACTGGAGATGGACGTCATCCCTGCTATTTTAGGGATGACTTGAGCTATTATGCCCTCCTCTTTAGCAGAGGCCTGAGCTGCCTTTCTCAGAAAGTAGAGGGCCAGATCAAGAATCCATTTTGGGACAATAGCACTGATTTGTAAAGTCTCTTCATCTTCCTTTGCAGACTATATGAGGAAGGTTTTATGGCGATAATATACTGCAGACAGGGACAATGGCAGTCTCTTTCTTTTAAATTTTCCTATCTTTGTTCCAAGTCCTGTCATTTTTCAAATGACTTTTTCCCCTTAAAAAGTGATCATTTATGACCATTATATGATTTGTAATTCAGCCCCATGAGGCCACTTCATCTTGATAAAATCTGTCCATTTATACATTGCACTTTCCTTTTTAATAGAAAAATCAATAGCAAGACAGAAATTAACTTCTAAAATTAAGACTTAGATTTTACCATCTATGAGTACATTATCTTAATAAAGTCAGGTCTCACTGAGTAAGAATTAGACTTTTGGGGTTAGACTTCAAAACTATGAATTAAAAAAATAAGAAAGAAACTTTTACTGAAAACCTGTGCCCTGAAAAAAAAATAGCATCTCAAAAAATAAAAATGTCAAAATGCTCTCAAAGTCTCATTACTATCCGGAATCTCAGCTCAATTGCTAACTCCTAGAGAGAAACTTTCTTGTTATCACAGTTTTATGGCTGCCTCAAAAAAGACATTTTGCATGCACAGATTTAGTCTCTTCATTTGCCATCATCCTTCATGTCCTGTCAGTAAAGACTATTTTAATTTGTGTCTTTACTCAGTACAATATTTTGGCAATGTCATCATTAACTAATTTTTTTTAAAAGAGAAATAAAATACTACCTTTATGCAAAGAACTGTATAGTCACTAAGAGAGTTACAAAAATAAATAAAAAGCCTCTATCCTCAGGGAACTTACAATCTAATAGAGGAATCGAGTCAGATTTTACCTGATGTCTATAACACAAACCGGAGCATAAAAATGGACCCCTCCTCTGAGACCCCTCCAAGACTATCAAGGAATATGACACAGTAGAAAGAGTTCTGAATGTCAATACTCATGACCTGGTTTTCAGTTTGGGCTCTGCCATTCATTATTTGGGAGTCATCTGGTTTAAATCATTTAAACTTAAATGATTATAAATTAAACTTAAATCATTTAAACTGTCTTATGGTTGAAGTAGTTAATATCTATGGTCTAACTCTGGTTATACGGTCAACACCAAAAATGTTCATGATGATTCATTTCTTTTTTATACCCATAGTAATTCATGTATACATCTAGTAAGGTAGGGTATATGGGGAATGGGAGTATCTAGGACAAAAGTACAGATCCTTGGAACAAATATAAAAATGCTATCGAGGTACAGAGAGAGAGAATATAATGGAATATTATCAAGAGCAAGGAGGGCCTCATAAAGAAGGCATCTGAGTTAGAATTTAGAGGATACATAAGGTCACAGTGGGTAGAGATGGTGGTCGAGAAGGGTATTCTAGATATAAGGAATACCACTGATAAATCATTAGAATTCATGTAATTCAGAGATGGAATAGATTTCAAAGTCATCCACTTGAGCACTTCTATTTATGAATTAAAGACTGATCTCTAGAGAGGGAAGAAATCTGACTGAGATGTTATTGTTATTGCTGTTGTTGTGGTTGTAGTTGCTGTTGTTTCTACTGTTATTGTTGTTGCTGTTTTTGTTGTTGCTGCTGTTATTGATACTGTTGCTGCTGCTGTTATTGCTGTTGCTATTGGTGCTAATGCTGGTGTTTGTGTTTTTGCTGTTGTTTTTATTGGTGGTGTTACTGCTGTTGTTGCTGCTACTGCTGCTATTGCACCGTGCTAAGTAATCTGGGTATTTAAAAAAGACAAAAGACAGTTTCTGAACTCCAGGAGCTCACAGTCTAATCCTTTGGCCAGAGCACAATGTAGCATTAGTATATAAGGCTCTTAAGGAGCCAGGATATAGTGTTGAATGTCCTTCAAGGAATTTAGAGTTTGCTTAATTGATATTAAGAAGCTATTGAAAGTTTCTGAGGATGTGAGTATTGTGAGAAGAATAGGATATGAGGAAGATTACTTTGCAGCAGTGTGTACCCAGTCATCCTTGAACCTAAAAATTGGGTACCATTTGGCAGCCATATTCTCTCACGTAACCTATGGCAGAGGGCAGACAATAATAAAAACAGCCACTGACGTGGTCCATTTAGGTATATAAATTGCTGAATTCAGATCAAAACTATGATGTGGATAGAAGAGGTATGATTGTCCCAATTATATAAATGAAAAAACTGAGGAAAAATGGGATAAAGGAGCTGCCCACAGCTCGGAAATGTCAGAAGCCAAATGAGCACCTGGGAGTTTTCAGTCCCTTGCACTATTTTGCTTCTTTGAGGAAGAACTAGATCTTAGCTGGGCTCTGTCCCTGCTGACCTAGCCACTGTATGGGAGCATGTGGTGGTGAGCATGGAATTATCATGGCAGCCTGTTTCTTGCAAGGGCACAACTACATGAACAGACACATTCTTCTTCCCCAAACCAGCCTTCACTAACCAGCGTAAACACCATAAAGAAAATGCAAAGACTCATTTGTTGGGAAGAAAAGATGTGGGAGAAACATATTTCTTCAAAGGATGCCTTTGTTTGAAACTGACAAAGAAAAAGGTGAAATCCATCAGAGTGTTCAAAGGAATACTAATATTAGTAAATGGGGAAAGCAAACACATCCCTGGGCATCTTTTTTTTTTCCTTTTCAAAAATCCTTTACAAATGAAATCAATGATGATTTCCTTGAAGAAGAAAAAAACAGTCAGAGTCACCATAAAAAGAAGACAAAGAAAAAAGCAGAGTAAAGTTGGGAAGTTTACAAGAAAGAATGCTCTAGCAAAGCAGGCACGTGTTCTCTTTTAAGTAAAATTGCTTTATGCTATTTCCAACTTCAAGAACAAATCGTTGGACAGTTGCAAAGGATCACGATCTTAGAAGTATTCAGAGATAATTTATTTCAACCTACTCATTTTAGAAATGAGAAAGCCTTTTGTGTTACTTCTACCCATTATCATGGATTTATTATCTAAGGCAAAACAAAAACAAACAAACAGATCTGGTCTTAGTCCATATGAAATCCTTCAAAAATGCAGAGATGGCTATTATTCTACCGGCATTCAAGCCCTTCTTCTCAAGGCCAACTCTTTCCCCACCCATTTCTTTCAACTATGAATTCAAAGACTTCCACTATCATAATTATCTTCCCTACAAATATACTCACAGACTTACTCTGAGATCTCCTCGTTAAATAAAGACTATGGTAGCTTAGCAATAATTATTCCAGGAAAACAAAGTTCAATTCTGGAATGACCTCCCAAAGTAGAAAGGCATCCATTCCAGGCATGGCAATGGACTGAGAGCTTGCCATTCAAGATTTGACAAAGAAAACTTAAAACAAATCAAACCACATTGGAATATGCAACGGATTCAATGCCAAAGTGGCCAAGGGGTCAGGGCAAATGATGTGAGAACATGGAGTCTAAGACTAAAAAATGAAAAAGGCCACAAGCTTGGAAATTAATTAAACTTCATTCCTATGTGCTACAATTACCAACTTGAAAAACCTATTAGTGTATTTATTAGTGTAGTATTTAGAATACTGAAAAAATGTATAAAAAATTGAAATCAACTTTATTTTTTCAAAGATAATCTGTGTTTCTTTAGAAAAATTGTAAGAGGCAACTAGATGGCTCAATGGATAGAGCATTGAACTTGGAGTCAAAAGGATTCATTTTCATGAGTTAAAAATCTGGCCTCAGATACTTACTGGCTGTGTGACCCTGGGCAAGTCACTCAGTTTATCTCAATTTTCTCATCTGTAAAATGAGCTGGAGAAGGAAATGGCCAACCACTTCATTATCTTTACCAAGAAAATCCTAAATGGGGTCACAGAAAGTCAAGGACAGACTAAAAAGACTCAAAAACAGCAATACATACACACACACACACACACACACACACACACACACACACACACACACACATATATATATATATATATATATATATATATATATATATATATATATATATATATATATATATATATACACATAGAGAGAGACCTATTCTATCTAACTCAAGTAGCAAGGCACAGAGGGAGAGAGAGAGAGGGAAAGAGAAAGCAAGAGTGAGAGGGGAGAGGAAAGAGGAAAAATCATGTGTCAAGGTAATCAAACGTCTTTGACCACCATCTCCCTGGAGCTTTAAGAGATAGCCCAGAACCCATCACCCCAAAACCTAAAATGCTTCCAACTTAATAGCCATAGTTACAGCCTGAGAAATAACTCCTCTAGTGATTCAGCCTGATAATTGCTCCTACAGTTGCTGCAGACACAGCTACTAAAGAATCTTAAAAGAAAGATTGATACCAAAATTCTTGGTACCGTTAAATGGCTCCATATCAAAAACTGATATCACTGTAACGATGGCAAGTACCTTGGAGAAGCAGCACTCCCATTTGCTACTGCACCCTAAAGACCACGGGCCATTTCTATCTGACTTGCAGCAGACACATTTCCTGTGTGTTGTCTGTTAGCATTTAAGTTCCCGAAGGGCTGGCCCGTCAAGCTCCCCAAAGGTTAGTACGGTTCTTTGCACACAGTAAGAACTTAATGAATCCTTCATTCGTATATGTATGTACACAAATAGAAAGTCTGCAAAATTCTCAAATGTATCTGAAGAGCGATGTGGTCTCTGCTTCATTTCTTTTTTTCCACGAACTCGATAACTGTATTGTGTTCTTTGAATGCACATAGGTGCATACTAAAATGCACTATTTATAGTATTTAGTAAGGTTCTATCTAAGTAAGATGAAGGGGGGAAATACAACTTCAACTCAGGACAATGTGGCAATTTGCGTACTATCCTTGGCCCCTTCTGGGGTGGGGCTGGGGCACTAGCTCTATGATGCAAATGTTTGTGTTTTATAGATTTCTCTTTATGACAAAGATGCCGAGTTTAATAAATTAGCTTTGGGGGTTGTTTCTTTTCATAGGAAATTCAATCCCTTCTAATGGTGCAGCCCTGCACTGCCCTAAGACTAAATTTCCCCTTCCGAACCCCCCACTCTCAACCTTAATATCTATTAAGTGGCTTGGGCATAAATGAGCACCTGAGAAATCAAATATGAAGTCTCTGATCATTTGAAAAAGATGGTGCTAATTGGGAGCTCTGCAAAGGAAGGCAGTGGTGCTGAACATAGCCAGGATCTTTTCAATCCAGCCTGGGGATGGGCTCAGCTGATTGTTCAGAATTGTCTGCCCATATGGACGAGCTGTATGTAATGAGGATGGATGGTACACCTAAGTGTATTCGAAATGGCTGCGGCAAGGGAGGGATGGAGATGTGTGCCGAGCTGCCTTTGAACAGCGCTCAGGTACAAGGCTACCTTTGAAGCTGAGAAAAAGCTCTCGCCTTTTGTATTTGGAGATAACTAAAATGGCTTGATGGAAACAAACATTATCCAGGCACAAGAGGTGAGCGGGCAGGCCTCCTTCTGGCTTCCAAACAAAAGCATTTCTGCAGCTAGTTGCCCAGATTTCAGGCAGGCCAGCCCAGGCTCTTTGGAAACTAGGGATGTGACTCTGGTTAGTAATCAAGATAAATTGAAGCAAGAGGAGAGCGGGGCTGTTTAAAGGAATCCGAGGTGGTGATAGGCTTGGTCCTATTAATAACAAATGATCCAGCTTTGGGTATTATTGAAAGCAATAGAAGTAAATAAATCAATAGCATTGGACAAATCATTCTTTTTAGCTGCCTGTTTAAGAGAGTGTGGATTGTTGTGGGTGCAGGTTGATTTCATATTCCCGTCATTCCAGGGAAAGTGCCGATGCAAGAAGCTCTCTCAAAATGAATATTCCGCTAGATAGTACACGGAGGCAAAAAAAAAATCCAAATATTCATATATTCGGCCCCTTGCAGTATTATAAAAGGATAAAGCATTCTAGTTCATTTCCAAATAACAATAATAATGCTTTATAGTTACACAGCACATTTGGTCCAAGGATTTCAAAAGGTCAGCTCCATCCATGGCAGAACAGTATTTTTTTCATTAAAATTAATGACACTTTTGCTGCTGAAAATTCAAAACTGATAAATAGTATCTGACTTTTGCAATGTTAGCAAATTGTGGGCAATGAGAAAGATCTAGAACTCTGGAGCATTGCCCTCTCTCCATCCTTTTTAATCAACTTACCAAGCAAGCTAAGAATAAAGAGAGGCCACGGACACTCAATCTGGGGACCCCTATAACGGCAAATGAATTCCCAAAGAGCAAATGCTGGGTCTCTAAAGGTCTTATTTAGTTTCCCTTTTCCTTTTCAGGGAAAATGTTCTTTAAACTGGGAAGGATGGAAGAAAATCATGGTTGCCAATAGAAAGAGCATAAGATAAGAGCAGGGAGCAGAGACAACCAGGCAATAGCTTTCTGTCCTCAAAGAGGTCAAGTCATCAGGGCTGGACAAAGCACTTCCTAGAACAGTGAATGAATACAGCCGTGACTCTTGAATACAGACTGTGAAAAACCATGGATGGTTGGGGGAGGGACGGTAAATAAATGACCAAATAATCCAAAAAATAAGGATGGAGTCTCTTAAACATAGACCACTGAGTTTGAATTCTATTACTGGAGAAATAGAAAGCAAAGCAGGGATCATTAAAAACCCACATGGCTTCATGAAGAAAAGGCAGCATCAAACTAATGATACCCCATTGCACAAAGGTGTGCCCAATAAGAATAAGAACTGGGGCCCTCACTGTGGCGTTATCGATCTCACACAGAACTCTTCGGAAAAGAAATTCTTTCTCCTATTCCAGTCAGCACCTTCTCTAAAACTTTTCATCTAAGGACATTCCCTGGGGAGTGAGAGCTCAAGTCCACGTAGAATTCCTTTAAAAACCTTTAACAACATAACAAATGGTGTGTGTGTGTGTGTGTGTGTGTGTGTGTGTGTGGTAAGAGTGCTGCCATATTAAGATTAGGAGGATATGAAATTGATGGAATGTCCAGAGACCAAAGATTTGTTATTAACAGGCTAAGATCACCTTGTCCAGAGGTTCCTCTATAATGGGATGCACACAGGATTTATCCTTGTGAAAAAGCCCTTTAACATTTATATCAAAAACTCCTGAAGATGAAACTCAGGATTGTAGATTCTGCAAATGACTTGAAATGAGAGGAAACAACTGACCTGTTAGACAGCAAAGCTGTCATCACAAAACATCTCAACAGTCTACAAAAAAAATGGGAAACCATTAACCCAATTACAGATACGTGTAAAACAGCAACATCAATATTATATGATGATCAGTTCTGATGAACGTGACTCTTTCCAACAATGACATGACTGATGCCAGTTCCAAAGATCTTGTGATGAAGAGAGCCATCTCCACCCAGAGACAGGACTGTGGGAACAGAGTGTGGATCACAATATAACATTCTCACTCTTGTTGTTGTTGTTCATTTGCATTTTGTTTTCTTACTCGTTTACTTTTCTTTTTGATCTGATTTTTCTTGTGCAACAAGAGAATTGTATAAATATGTCTACACATATTGGATTTAACATACATTTGAACATGTATAACATATATTGGATTGCTTGCCACCTAGGAGAGAGGGTAGGGGGAAAGAGGGGAAAATTTGAAATACAAAAGCTATGCAAGGATTAATGTTGAAAAATTTTCCATGCATATGTTTTGAGAATAAAAAGCTTTAAATAAAAAAGGATGCATGTAAAATTCAATGTTTATTTTCCCAAAAAAGGAAATTTATAGAGATATAATGAAAAACATGTGACTACACATTATTTCCTTTGAAAATCACCTATAGATTTGAATGCGAGTCAAAGCAATCATCAACAAAACTAAAAGTACCTTATATTCCCTTGAAAAACACATGACAGAGTAAAAAGGGTCCTTTAGACTGATGAGGACCAGCTGATAATAGTCCTGAGTATCATATGAAGAAAAGTAATAGATAATCTAGATGTTCCAGGAAGGGAATAACCAGATGGAGATAAATTGAGGATTAAGTATATTTACCCAAGAGAAAAGAAGATTTAGGTAGAATTACTGGTGACATCAAGTATTTAAGAGACTTCCAAGACATTGTCATTGACCATTTCAGCAGAGTATGTGTTTAATAGAAGCTTGGTGACTGACTAGCATGACTGGAAGGACTTCAGAAACTATGTAATGCAACCTCTGAATTATAATCCCTTCTATAACACATTCAGAAAGTGACTGAGGACCTCCATCAAGGGGAACTACTTAGTCTTTTAAACAAATATTTTATTTAAAATTTTGAGTTCCAAATTTGATGTTTTCCTCCCTCCAACCCCTTCCTGAGATGAAAAGCAATCAGATATAGTTTATGCATGTGCAATTAGGTAAATCATTTTCACATTAGTCATTTTGTACAGAAAACGTGAACAAAAAATGAAAGTGAAAAATAGCATGCTTCTGTATTTGATAATTATGTATTCTTTCTCTGGAGGCAGATAGTATGCTTCATCATGAGTCCTTTGGGATTTTCTTGGATCATTACATTACCGAGAATAGCTAAGTCACTCGCAGTTCTTCATCAAATAATATTGCTCTTACTGTGTACAACATTCTACTGGTTCTGTTCACTTCACTATGCATGAATTCATGTACGCCTTTCCAGGTTTTTCTGAAATCATCCTGCTTATCATTTCTTTTGGCACAATAACTTTCCTCTATAATCATATATCACAATGTGTTCAGTAATTCACCAATTTATGGGTTCTATTTCTAATTCTTAGCCATTACAAAAAAAAAAAAGCTACTATAAATATATTTTTTTACAAATATGTCCTTTTTCCATTTTTTTTGGATGTCTTTGGGATATCAATCTAAAAGAGGTATCACTGGATCAAAAGATATGAACAGTTTTATAGCTCTCTGGCTATAATGTTTCAAAATGTTCTCCAGAATGATTGGATTAGTTCATAACTCTACCATCAATGCATTTATTTTGTATAAAACTCCTTTAATTTGATAGGATCAATATTATTTTATTTTATAGTTTGGAATCCTCTCTACATTCTCTTAGATCCTAATTTTTTTCCCTTATCCAAAAATCTGACAGATAAACTATTCCATATTCTATGATTATGGTACAATGTTGTATGTGTAAATCATGTGCTCATTTTTCCTTATCTTGGTATACAATGTGAGATGTTGATCGATAGCTAATTTTTGTCATACTGTTAAAACCTTAGATCTTGGAATCTGTCATATACTAGATTACTTTGATCTTTTACTAGAATGGAATTTATTCCACTGATTCCACAGTGGCCATTTCTTAGCCAGTACTAAATTGTTTTGATCATCGCCACTTTATAATACAGTATGAGATTTGGTACGGCTAGACCATTTGCTTTCACATTTTTTCCATCGATTCTCTCGATATTCTTGACCTTTTTTTCTTCCAGATTAATTTTATTATTTTTCTAGCTCCATAAAATAGTTTTTTGATCATTTGATTGTTATGGCACTAGATAAATAGATTAATTTAGACAGAATTATCATTTCTATTGACTTGGTTTACCCATGAGCAACTGATATTTTTCCAGTTCTTTAGATATTATTTTATTAGTGTGGTGTTATAGTTCTGTTCATATAGTTCTTGGGTTTATTTTGGCAGGCAGATTTACAAGGCTTTTTTATTGTCTATAGTTATTTTAAATGAAATTTCTTTCTATTTCTTGCTGCTGGACTTAAGCAGCCAATTTAGTTTTGGGATATCACTTGTAATTAAAAATTGCTTTTCCTGTGTTAATTATAAATATTATTCTTTTTGACTTTCACACATTATGCATGAGATAATGGAGTGAGAAAAAGAACAGACCCAAGAGAACATTGTATACAGTTACAACAATATTATTTTAAGAATGATTTTGAATGAATGTTATTTTGACTATTATAAATAGCCAAATTAACTATAAAGAATACATTTTTAAAAATTATCTGCATCCAGAGAAAGAACTGATAAATCAAAGTATATGCAGAACAATTTTACATATACAATAGATATAGATATATATAGATTTTTTTTTCTCAGTGTCTAATAGTAGCCATCTCAGGAGGGGGTGGAGAAAAAGAAGTAGACATTTTGTTATTTATTTGAAAGGAATACCATGTGCATAGTATATTTGCAGTTTCATGTGGAATCATCAATTTTTCATTGTGCTATGTTATGGAAATACTTGTTTTATTCATAAATTAAAAATAAAATTTAATAATAAAAAAGAACCTGGAGTGGAAAAATTTTTCAAGATTTTAGCTTAGAATTCTCTGTCCCCAATAGTGTCTTTTACATAACAGACATTTAAAATGTATGTTGGATTGAATTGAATTATTTTGTTGCTTGTGAGATGGTAGGAGGAATGATGGCTAGCCTGTGTGCAGTGAAGAGAATACTACACTTTGAGCCAGAAAGCTCTGAGTGTGAGTCACGCCTCAGACACAGTCTGTGTGAGGCTGGCTAAATCCAGAAACTCTCTCAGTCTCCATCACCCTTCCTATAAAATCAAGATGATAATAACAACTACCCCCAGGGTTGTTTTGAGGATGAAATGAAATAGCTATAATACATACTGTGTTGGACACATTTTAAAGTGCTCCATAAATGCTCATTATTGATTGAATCCCTATGGCATTCCAAATGAAGTTACTATTGGGCAAATCTTAAGGATCTATTGGTCTCTTAATTTGAAGAATTCTTTAACCAACCAAAGCGGAGCTAAGTCCCTCTCTGATTTGTTATTTGGAAGTACTGAA
Source organism: Sminthopsis crassicaudata (assembly GCF_048593235.1). Classification (NCBI taxonomy): domain Eukaryota; kingdom Metazoa; phylum Chordata; class Mammalia; order Dasyuromorphia; family Dasyuridae; genus Sminthopsis; species Sminthopsis crassicaudata. The sequence goes on along the minus strand of NC_133621.1, from coordinate 1,709,378 downwards.
AATTCATCTAACTCCAGGCAACTGAGATAAAAGGCTAAGTCCTTCAGGGACTTCCTTCTTGATTCACTGGGCAAATAGGAAGAAAAAAAAGCTAAGTGGAAATATTTCAAGAGCCACCCTCAGACTACCCCCAAGCCCATCCCCACTTAGGATGATGGGAGAGGAAGTCAGCAGCAGAATATGCAGGATCCGAATCTTCCCATTAATTCCACACCTCTCATGTCTCTGTAACCTTTATTAAGGAAAGGGGATAAAAAAGCAATGAATTCTTCAGACTTTATTACTCATAAGATGAACAGTTCTATATACCAGTGAACCCACACATTGTCAAGGGCTGTCTGTCTCCTTTATTTTTTTTTTCAGAAGAGAAGGACAAGGCTGCCTGGAAATGTATTAAAATAGTCCTAGTGATAATTAGTGAATATAATTATGTGCTGAAGGATGTTAATGAATATCTATTCTTGGACAGTGGCACATAAAGCTTGCAGATAACTGAATTTATTTATGAATGGCAATTTTCTATAAATTGGAAATCCAATCAGCGGGGAACAAAACGGGCCATTGGCAATAGTAACACGGTGAGGGCATTTATGGGAAAAAGTCTAAGAGGAAGAACAACATGAATTGGTGACCATCTACATGACTCACTGAATTATATGAAAAGGAAGCAATCAGGGATTCTGATTGAGTCCTGGCTACTTATTTCCTTCCTATCTCTTTCCCCTCTGACACTCCTCCTGGCCTCTGGACTCTCTTAGATCTTCAGATCTGGTTTAACTAAGTCAGACGTGATGAAAAGATCTCAGAGGTTGCCAGACATGTGAGGATGCAAGTAACCCATTCCAAGATAGCTTCCTCTGGGGCGTGTAGCTAAAGCAACACTACTAGCTACCCTACTGCCCAGATCCTAAGTCTAATAGGGGACAAGACCACTAGACGCTATGTTCATTTGCGTCTTCTCCCTTTCTTTGTAAGTGTAATGGATTTCATCAGGGAAGAAGAATTTTATTCTCCTATTCACAACAGAATTCTCTTGTTTCCATCACTAGCATCATGGAGTCTGCTGTGTGGTCAAAATATAACATATGTGCATATGTATGGACATATATGTATATAGAATGTAGCCCTGCTTTCAGTCTGAATCAGTTATTTTGAGGTTTTCAGCTTGTTTGATTAGTCACTGAACAAGGTTAGGGGGAGGGTTGTGAGGTACTAGAACAAAAACTCTTGCTTCGATCTGAATGAATCTTGAGGTACTCTACATGGTAAAGGGCAGAAGTTGAATTGAGACATAGGGAATCACATGACTGCTTTGGCAAAATAACGTCTATTATTGGGGGGAAAATAACTTTAATGAATCAGACCCTGGATGATAGAGACACAGCCAGATATGGGTCAGAGCTGGAAATTCCTCTACAATTTCCTTTTTTACCCTTATCCCAGAACCTTCCTTGTTACGTGTCTTCTGTTCCACTCAAACTGAATTAGTTTCAGTTCCTCATCATCATTCAGTCATCTGTAGTCTCTATGCCTTAACTCTTGTAGTCCTTCTTATCAAGGATGAGTTCCTAAGCCCATCTGATCCCTCTCTTCAAGGCCTATTCCATGAATTAATCAAACATTAGAAGAAAAAATAAATTAAATATTTTCTTGACCTGACCATCGAGTCACACAAAATATATCATCCATGAGGAAATGATTTTCTTCTTCTAATTTATGTATCACATTCTCGAATTCCATTCATTTGTCTCCTTAGCTCATGAAATGCAGTGATTAATGCCTGTACTGTGCTAAATGTTTTACAAATATTGCATTTGATATTCACCACCCTGGAAGGTAAATGACTTACCTGTCTCCACCTCCGCAAATTCACTAAACATTTACTAAGGAATAGAAGGCCACTGGAAGGAAATCCCACCCTGAAGAAATTGCATAGCTTGAATTATTGAAGTGTTCATATACATTTCTAATTCCTATAGTTCATCATCTTAGTGATAACAGCACCCCACAAGATTATACGAGATCAAATGAATTAATACGCTTAAAGTGATCTGTAAATTTTATCACTATAACTACTACTACTACTACTACTACTACTACTACTACTACTACTACTACTACTTTCCTTAGTCATTAGATCATCATCATTTACATTAAGTACATTTCTATCAGCCATTATAGAATGGAAGAGTGAAAGCATGAAAGACACAGAAAAGGGCCTTAGGGATCATCACAGCCAACACTTTCCATTCACCGTGGTGAACAATGCAGTCCAAGGAGGCCAGGGGTGGGCCAAAGGCTGTGCGATGGGCACACTGGCAGCCCCGAGAGAGAATTCTGTCCTTTATGGAGACTTGTGCCCACCTTCCACTAAACCACACCCCAAGTTTGTCCACAAGTTGGTTCATTTTATTAATAAGGCCTTATGTTTGCTTTGTGTGTCCTTCCAAAGCCACAACACACGATCTGCATAAAAGAATGTCATTTTCAGTCCCTCTGCCATGATAGCATCTCAGACTTTAAAAGGAGCTAATTACAAAAATGGACCAGAGTTCTCTCTAATCTGGAATATTGTTTTTTAATCTAATTCTCCTTCCAGGATAATTACTCAGAATCAATCATTGTCAGGATTATAACAGTAATCAGTTCAGTGGGAGAAAATGTTGCTCATATCTCTGAGTCCAATTTCTTCCCCAGATAAAAAGATTGAATCAATTCAGCACCTGGGGACAGCATTCCTGCTATTTCTGAACACGCTTCAGCTGTGCCATATTCCATTTTAAGGTCTTTGGTCTCTTGTGTTCAGTTAGAAGGAGTGTGTATGTGCACATGTGTATGGGCGTGTGTGTGTGTGTGTGTGTGTGTGTGTGTGCGTGTGTGAATGCACACTTGGAGAGTAGAAGATTGTATCCTAGAAATAATTACAGAACTTTTCCACTTTCCTAAAATAGGCCACTCGTGGCAGAGATGCTGAGGGCTCACCAATTCAAGGGGGATGGCAACTAATTGATTTTTGACTAGGTCATTTCCAGTCTTTCAAGCAGACACACGAAGAGGAAACCTCCCCTTGAGAGAGCCATTTCCAGGAGGATTCTAGGCTGTTGTCCCCGATTCTAAATCACACTCAGACAATATGCATATGACTCAGGACAATATGCTCTGACTTCCCAGAGCACGTCCTGGCGTTGAAGCCAGGTTATGGATCCTCACCAATCCCTAGAAGAGGCGATGACCTCTCAGTCAAACTGCAACTATTCTGTACTTGGGGGCAGAGGGAGATCATATATGTAGAGTTGAAAGGGCCCTCAAAGGCCCTTAAACCAAATAAGCTCATTTTACAAGGGAGAAAACTGAGACCAGACAACTCCCATGCTATGACCAAAGTAACATAAATAGCAAAAATCCAAGGTAAGGTTTAACCTATGACCTCTGAACTCTGAGGTGAGGACGGTTTCCATTGTACTGTCCGGCCTCTCACGCCTAGCCCACATGGATAGAGTTTCAGAAAAATAAAATCAGGAAAGTCTCTTCTTATTCTGAATTCAGCCTTTCAGTGCCGATAGCTTGGTTTTCACTCAATGTGAATGTCAGTGGTCAGACTTTGAATATTTCAGGCTTTCATGAACAGGAATATAACCCTTTACTGCCAAATGCTTCTCATTTCCAATGATTTGCTGTTGAGCTTCATAAGATACGTCCCAACAAATTTATCACAGAGAGAGTAACATTTAAGCTCCGACCTGTCCCCTGACAATTTTTTTTTCCCCAGATGAGCACCAAAAACATATTGATGCCCTAATAGCAAAGCCTGTGGGATGCATAGTTTAATACAAGCAGACACTCAGATTAACAGAAAAGCATTGTACACAGAGGCAGAAAGAACTGAGTCTGAATTCTACTTCAGGCACTTATGTCTCTGGGCAATCACTTTGCTTAGTTTTCCCTATCTGTAAAATGGGAATATTAATGGCACTTCTTTCACAGGGTTTTTGTGAGAAACATAAAAGGTAACATACCGAAAGCGCTTCACAAATCATAAAATACTATATAGAGGCCAGTGCTCAGTTGTTATTAATCTCACCCATGAGCATCACTGACACTGGTACAGAATTCTCCAAAACTGAGTGACAATTAATCTGGGGTACATGTGGACATTTTAGGAATCAAATTGAGGTCTTTTTCCTAAAATGGGAAATGGGGAAATGGAAATGGGGGGAAACCCTTTCCCATTTGCTTTCTCTCATTTGTCCAATTCTGTCTTCATTCCTCTACCCAGGGATTTGGATAATCTCTTTTTGATTTAAGAAGATGAAACTTTCACTTAGTTCAATTATCCCCAATCTAAAAACCACTAAATTGAACTGCTTATATCTACATAAATTATATGAATGACTCCAGGAAATTCCTCAAAAAGAAAAAAGTTACTATTGCTGAACTGATTTATCTAGTTGGCATCATACTTATCATAAAAAAAAACCAACAACAACAACAATGAACAAAATTTTCAAGCATTTTCTTTGTGTCTTCTGTTCATATATTAAAAATACCAAACTCATAATACATAATTCTAGCTATGAAATATAATCTGTCTAGGTATTCAGATGATGTTAAAAATTTGTCACTTGCAAGGATACATTGTCTATCCCTGCAATTTATTGCGGAACATACATCAATTAATATGTTTGCCTCCTTAAGAATGAATGTTCTACAAAATCTAGTAGCAATGGCCCAATTCTGATTCCCTAGCATATAGCTCTCTTTTTCTGAGGGAGTAAAGAAGGTAAAAATGGAAAGTTACATGGGAGGGAGGAAGGGAAGAAGAAAGGAAGGAAGAAAGGAGGAAGGAAGGGAGGGAGGAAGGAAAAAAAAGAGGAAGGGAAGGAGGAAAGGAGGGAAGAAAGGAAATAAGGGGAAGATTTAATATTTGCTTACAAAATGCACAGGAATGTGCTAAGTGTGAAAGATACAAAGAAAGGAGAGAGAAAGGGAGAGAAAGAAGAGTCACATAAAAAAATAAATAAATAAAAAGCAAGGAAAACAAAGAAGGGAGGACTGGGGGACAGTACCAGATGTGGCAGGTCAAGAAGGATGAGAACTGAGAAAAAAATGATCAGATTTGGCAATTAAGAGATTATTTGACAAGCCATTCCCCAGTTGACAAATGATCAAAGGATCATTTGAGGAAAAAAATTGAAACTAGTTTTAGTCATATGAAAAAATTTCTAAATCAGTATTGATTAGAGAAATGCAAATTAAGACAAATCTGAGGTACCACTTCATACCTGTTAGATTAACTAAGATGACAGGAAAGATAATGATAAAGGGTGGAAGGGGTGTGCTAAAGCTGGGACACTAATATATTGGTGGAGCTGTGAACTGATCCAACCATTCCAGACAGCAATTTGAAGTTATGACTAACAGTATACCCTTTGACCTAACAGTATCTTTGGGCCTGTATCCCAAAGAGATCATAAAAAAGGGGAAAGGATTGACATGTGCAAAAATGTTTATGACAGCCTTTCTATCAAGGAACTAGAATGTGAGTGGATGCCCATCAGTTGGGCATGAATAATTAATTCTCCTTAAGAATGAATATTCTGCAAAATCTAGGAGCAATGGCTGAATAAGTTATGGTATATGTATGCTATGGAATGTTATTTTTTTACAAGAAATGATGAGCAGGCTGATTTCAGAAAAGCCTGGAGAGACTTACATGAACTGATGCGAGGGAAGTGAGCAGAACCAAGAGAGCATTGTACACAGTAGCCACAAGATTATGTGATGATCAACTGTGAGAAACTTGGCTCTTTCCAACAATGAGATTATTCAAGGCAATTTCAATAAATTTGCAATGGAGAGAGCCATCTGCATTCAGAGGAAGAATTATGGGGACTAAATAGGAATCAAAGCATAATATTTTCGCTTTCTTTTGGTGGTGATGTTTGCTTGTGTTTTTTTTATCTTTCTCATGTTAATTTTTTCTTTTGGTCTCTTTTCTCATGCAACATGATGAAGATGGAAATATATTTAGAAGAATTACACATGTTTAATCTAAAAAATAATAATAATAAAACAAAATAAAATTATGGGGAGAGAAGATTATTTGGTAATCTCAGAGAGACTGATTTAAGTTGAATGATAAGGGCAGAAGCTACATTACAAAGGGTCCAGAAGTTAGAAGAGAAGTGTTTGGGACAGTAAGTGAAGAGAAATTATTCCAGCAGTTCTGAAAGGGGAAAAACATGTACAATAATGACTTGAAGGGACAGATCTATCCATCAGGTGAGTCAATTTAGTCCACAAGAGAACTGGACAGGTTTTAAAGCTGTAGGGCAAGAACTATTAGGAAGTGGCAAGAAAGAAGATTTGTCCTGCCTTACTCTGTATTCCAGCCTAATACATATTTTTATCACCCAATTTCCTGATTATCAGTCACTGACAGACTATTATAATGCAGGTCCCTTCTCCTCTCAAAGCTTTGATGTCCTCTTCCATAATATGATAAAGTTAGGTTTTGTAACATACATAAAGTCCCTTTCCCCTCTAAGTGGATAAGATGCTATGATTTCAAAGTTTATGTCCATCTTACCTTGAACAATCTTTCTCTACAGGGTGTCATATCAACAGGGGGAAAACGTTTGGACTAAATAATTGTCTTATGGCTATAGAAGGCTGGTTAGAGAGAATTTCAAAGAAAAATACTTAGACAAAGTTCTTCCTCCCCATTCTGAGCAGCATTTTACCAATGGCATCACCAATGCAGATTACTTTTTCAAAGGTTGATTAGAGAAAGGAAAAATATGGCCATTTCTTCAGCAAATACTTATGGACAGTTCAGGACCTTGCAGAATCCCTTAACATTTGTTCCATGGCTTTAGATTCTTGGCACAGCCACACCTATGATCTTAACACAAACTTGGATTTGGTGGATTTTAAGTGGATCTTGTGCTACGTATTGTCAATGGATTTACTGTGCAAGCTACCTGCAGAATTAATAGGCATTGATTTCAAGTAAAATACAATTTCATCTTTAAGTAGTTGTATTAATTTAAATGGAATCATCATCAAAATCAAATTCCTTTTAACTGCTTAAGTATCTGTTGGGTGTCATTTTATAATGAGAACTAGGAGAGATGTTTTGTGAATCATTATTAGATGACTTGCAAATAGTTACTGTCATAACTCATTGGCTCTTTTAAAAAATTAAATGTCTTATTAGAACCATGAAAAATCAATACAAACAATGAAACTTGTTCAGTAACTTCTTAATCCAAATAAATGAATTGCATGCACGAAGTTCAATGAACCCTTTTCTGACCCTGACATGATTTGTTCATCCTTCCTCTCTCATAGTCATATGAAGTCATATGATTGTAGTTCGCATGCAAACCAGTCTCTGGTTGGGCTTTTTCCCTTTTGTATTATTTCCTCAGTTTCTTTGTATTTATTTCTCTTCCTCTCTTATCTCAATCGGATTACAATAATCCCTTACATT
>NC_133621.1:1296883-1334383 GCF_048593235.1 Sminthopsis crassicaudata | reverse complement strand
CGGGGGTGTCACAGAGGCCCTTCAATGGTTGGGAGGTTCGTCCATCACCAAGTGCAGACTGATTCCACCTCCTCATTCAGTCTCTGAGCCCGTTATTTTCCCCACACCTGCTGTATCTCAAACATCATCATAGCTCAGTCAATTTTTATCAAATTATGTTTATTACCTTTTTTAAAACTTTGTTCTAAAGCAATCGCCTACTTTAATATCGGCTTCATGTTTACTTGAGTCTATCTACCTTGACAGAGATTTATTTTGATATTCAAGAATGTGGAAATTTGTGGCAAAAATGGGAAGGAGGAAAAAGAGCCCGACTCAAACCTGGGGAAGACTTTGTATTCCTGCAGCACCTTACCTGTGGGGGAGCCTCTCCTCGCAGCAGCCCCAGGGAGCTAAGAATCCCTGCCTGCACTTTGTGAATGAGGGTGCTCTCAGGAGGGAGGACTCTAATGGCACCCTGGGATGACCCCATTTTTCAGATGAGGAAAGTGCGGCTCAGAAAAGTCAAGTGATTTGCCCTCAAAAACCGAAGAGGGGCAGAGAGCCGTGTGTGCTTGTGTGTATATAGGTGTACATGTGCGTTCAGTGTGTGCTTGTATCTATTTGTGTGTGTATGTGTGCGTGATTGTGTGTACATGTATCGTGCAGTGGGGTGCAATGTGTATTGTAGTGTTCATGTGCTTGTATGTTTGTGTGCATGCATGTTGTGTTTGTGTGTATGTGGTTGTGTGTGCACATCTATGTGCAGTGTGTGCTTATGTATCTGTGTGTGTGCATGGCGGTGCATATGTATGTATGTGTGAGTCTGCAGTGTGCAGTGTGTGTGCAGTGTGTGCTTTTATGGGTTTGTGCGTACATGTGTTTGCATGTGTGCATGGTTATGTGTGTATGTATGTGCAATGTGTGTGTGGTTGTGTACATGCATGTGTGCCGTGTGTGTACAGTGCGTGCAGTGTATGCATGTTTTGTGTGTGTATCCATGATTGTGTGTACATGTGTGTGCAATGTGTATTGCAGTATAGTGCAGTGTGTGCTTGTGTGCATGCAGTGTGTACATGTTATATTTGTGTGTGTGCATGGTTGTGTGTCCATGCATGTGTGCTGTGTGTGTGCAGTGTGTGCTTGTGTGCGTGCAGTGTGTACATGTTATGTTTGTTGTGTGCATGGTTGTGTGTCCATGCATGTGTGCTGTGTGTGTGCAGTGTGTGCTTGTGTGCATTCAGTGTGTACATGTTATGTTTGTGTGTGTGCATGGTTGTGTGTCCATGTTTGTGGGTGCTATGTGCATGTCCAGCATGCAGTATATTGCAGTGTGTGTGCACCGGGTGAAGCAGCACCCCAACAGCCTTAGCCCCCTTGACTCCAACAAGACTTAGTGCTTTCTCAAAGGTCCATAATTAAAAGAAAGATGAAGAGGGAAAAGCAGAACAAATGAGACCTTTAGTATTCGGGCCCCGGAAAAGGCATCACTGAGAATTGATGGGACAATGGTTCCTTGTTAATTAGTCCTCCCCCCCCCCCCCCGGAAGCCTAATAGTCACCACAGACCTGGGAAGATTGGCTAATGAGGTGTCTGCTGACCAGCCCATCCATCATCCATCAAGGTGCTGGCTACTGGGAAGGGAGCTCTGGCTCCCGCTCCCAGAGGCCCCCTCACCTGGCAAAGGCTGTCAGAGGCTCTAGAGTGGGGCAGAGAGCCTGTCAGGGCGGGCCAGAGTGGGAACGTGGCCCGGAGGCTATGCTGAGTAAGTGTGGAGAGCCAAGGAAGGCCCCACTCTCCCACCCTGGGCCACACTGGCCCTCAGCCCTCTTACTCTGTTTCTATATAATGCGGGGACTGGCTTGGGTTGGAATGGGGAGCCAATGGATGGACCAGAACAACTAGCCCCCAGGAGTAAAATCCCCTTATTAACCTAATTAATCCTCATCAAACCTCTTAATAACCAAGCTGATAAGAGTCCTTTCTTTGGTATCTCAGCATTCTCTTGGAGAAGGGGCACAATAAGGCAGAATGGAGCTGCCCCCTTATACTTGGCACAGTGGGCAGAAAGGCCTGCCCCCATCACAGAGATCCCAAAGTGTTGGGGATCTTCCTTCTCCCTGGCCAAGAGCCACTGTCCGGCAGCTCAGTCAGCCCTCCTTGCTTACTCCTGAGCCTAGTGAGGGAGACCTGGGGAAAAGGGCGCTGAGGAGAAACCCAAAGAGAGAGACTGAGGGCAAAACAAAGCGGGGCAGGAGGGGCAAAGCACTGAGAAACAAAAGACCCAGTGATGTGAAAATCCTTCCAGGGTCGCCCACACCCATGACGCTTACAAATGGCAAGGGGCACAACAGGCTGGCACAGCTCCGCAGTCAGGGACGCATCGTCCTGTCAGAAGCACGGATAAAGTGTCACCAGGCCCCGAATCAATAGCAATGGAGAACAGGCTTCTGGGGCACTTGGGGCAGAAAGCTGTGCCAGAAGGTGGCGCATCTAAGGAAGCACCTGAGAGGAGGCTGTGGGCAGTGGCCAGCCATGGCTCCCTGGATCACACGGCACTGGCCCTGAGGGGCCAGCATTTCTCAACCCAAGAGAATCTGCCCAAGGGGGCCGTCCACCCACTCAGTGCATGCATGAAAGCCTGTCTATACACACATGCACACACGCACACACACACACACACACACACACACACACACACACACACACACACACACATGCACTCACATACACACATCTTCAAAAACCTGCCTGGCAGAAGAGGATGAGTGGCCAGTCTGCATCAGCTACTGTAGCCACTCGGACACACTTGTGGGACAGGACAAATGGGGTCTCTCAATGCTAAAACCTCCTGACCTTGGCTTCCAAAGCCGGGCAGCCTGACAGGGCAACAACCTTCTGAGGCCTTCGGTCCCTTCTGAGGTCAGAAAAGCAATGTCTGTGCAAGCACCAGAACTAGCCCTGCTGGGTCTGCATGGCAAGTGCAATCAGGGAGCCCAGAGCAGCTCTCCTGGCTCCTGCAATGACAGAAGGTGGGAAACCCAGGACAAGGGGGTGAAATAGAGTGATTGATCCCTGTCATTCTGGACTCTTGAGCACTTCATGCTCATTCCACCTTTCTCTCCCTCTCCCTCTCCCCCCTCTCCTTTCAAATTATCTTGTGTACAAGCTGTATCCCACAGGAAAATGGCAGGTCTTTGAGTGCAGGACACTGGCTTTGTATTGTCTTTATCCTCCAGAAGCTAACATAGTACCTTAGATACAGCGAGGGCATAATAAATAGGTGCCAGTTAAATAAAGAATAATGGAATGACTTTAGGAAAATAACTAAGTCTTATCAGGGAAATGATGGCAACATCTTCTCTATTGAAGTTCTTTAAGAATCAAGTCAAGTCAGAAATGTTATTTGAAAAATACGGAACGTCAGAATTTCTGGGCAGGAAGAGCCTGGCCAGTCTTGGCCCTCATTGTCTACAACAGGCGCGCCAGTTCCCGAGTGTTTGCCCTGATTGGATCCCAGATATCCGGCCGGTTCCTGGGTGGAACCAACAGAAAGACTCTATGGATGGAAGGCATTTTAATTAAGCCTCGTTCTAGTTTGGCATCAGGGAGAACACTTTTAAAAAGAGATAATTCTGTGTCTAGTAGGAGAAAGTGTCCAGAACTCTTGGAACCAGGACAAGGAAAGTGGTGGAGAAAGACAATGATAATGAAAAAGATAGAAATAGGAGAAAGAGAAAATGAAGGAAGGGAGGGAAAAGGGAAGGAAAGAAGGAAAGAGGAAGGAAGAAAATGTTAGGAGGAAGGGAGAGGAAGGGAGGGAGGAGAGATCTTAGGATTCTCTCTATTATGAAGTGACTAAAACCAAAGAATAAAATGCTTTCATTCTATGTAACAGTATTTCTTAAATGCCTACTGGGTGTCAAGCAAATTTCTGGTCCTAGGGATACAGACGAAAGTATAAATGTGCTTCCCTCAAGGAGCTTCCCTTTTATTGATGTACCCAGAGGAGTCCACAGAAGGCAGCACAACTGGGAGATATAACAACTAAGAGAGAAGCTCAGGACCATTTCCACTCTCATCGAGTGTCCAAGCTGTCTCTTTCCCGGCTCTCTATCCCGGCTAGCAAGTACGGCCGGGCCCTGCTGGAGTGAGCATGCACACTAAGTAGGGTTCAGAGCTCCTGAAGAATTGAGGCAGAAGAAAGTGACCATGTCTGCCTCCTATAGAAAAGTCATTTTCTCCAACAAATCAGAAATGACCTCGTATGGCCTGAAACAGAAACTTGCTTCAGCCTCACACTGTTTATTTGTCATTTGGCACAATTTCTCTAAGAGTTTTGAAGACTCTTCCACATTATTGATCAAGTCCAACGTTTCCCTTCATAAAAAAGGACGCCCAGTTTCCTGGTTCATTAGGAATGTTAACCTCATCCTTTGACATCTCTAGTAAGATCAAGACTCCCTTGATGCCTTCCTAACACCACCTTTGGCATACAAAGCAACCTCACCCCCAGTGATGTGCCCCTTTACTGGCTAATGTAGTCATCCCTCCCACACCTCCACCACCATCACCACCACCATGAGTTTTCCTTGCAGAAGAGCCTAGACGACGTCTCCCATCAGCGTGGATGGGTCAGCGATGGCAAGGCCAAAGAGAGAAAGCTGTAGAGCTGGAGCAAGGAGCAAATCTCACCAGGCTGGGTGAATTCCATGCTGGGACTCCATTCCAACATTTGTTTCAGCCGGGATGACAAGGACATACTGCCTGCATTTCCGGGGCTGATATTTGCAAAGACTAATTGCAGGATGTATTTCACACTTTATGAACAACAAAAATATGCGATCCGTCAGCATGTGCCTCATATTTTATTAAAGAGAAAGAAAAACCTTTAATTTTTCCCTAATTTTTGTTAAACTGTCTCAATCTCGTCTATTCTTAGAGATGAGAAGCAGCTCTAAATGTGTTGGTTTAGAAAATGGCATAAAGCAAAAAGACAATACATCACCAGGAAGATGCTTTTCATCTAGAAAAATGTCTCTATTCTATTTCTGAATTCGAAAGACGGAAGACCTTTGGGGTTGGGTTTTTTTAAGAAATGGAAAAGAGAGAAGGAAAAGAAGAGGGGATGGGGGGCAGCCTTGAAAATTTCTACCAACTGCTCTTTTTTCTGCAAATCCCCCAGAACCCACTGTGCCCCCCTCCCCAGAACTCACCAGGTACTCTTCTACCTCCACCCTGATAAACTTCTCAGCTTTCCTTTTTCCAATCTTCAAAGACTCTTCTCACCTCTGTAAGGGGGATTTGGGAGAGGGGGAGAGGGGCGAGCAGCACCAAGCTAACCAGATTAAACAGGCTCACAAATAAGAGCAGGACCAGACCTTAGCCAGACAGCCATGTGCTACGCTTTATCCTTCTGTTGTCCATCATCTTCCTGCCTTCACCTGATGCCCTGGGACCTCACCACTCACTGGAAAGAGCCCTGAATTTGGAGTGCCCTTCTTTCTTGTATAAAGTATAAGTGTCACTCAGTCTCTCTCTGGTGGGCTTTTTCCCTGTTTGTAAAATTGTGTGCCTTCCAGGGTGGACAACTTCCTCAGAAATCTGGATGTCATTTAAGGTCCCTTCCATCCCTAATATCATGATTCCCTTGCTTTTATCCTCTGCCTTGCTACAAACCAAAAAAACACTTTGTGTACATTTTCTTTGCATATATTTTGTAGGATGCTTCTCTTTGTATACATTTTGTATATATTTGGTGTGATACTTTTCTTCTATATATACTTTGTACATATTTTGTAGGATACTTCTCTTTTGTATACACTTTGTATATATTTTGTAGGATACAAGTCTTTTGTATATACTTTATATATATTTTGTAGGATACAAGTCTTTTGTATATACTTTGTATATATTTGGTATGATACTTTCCTTTTGTATACATTTTATATTGATTTTGTAAGATACTTCTCTTCTGTATACACTTTGTATATATTTTGTAGGATACAAGTCTTTTGTATATACTTTGTATATATTTGGTATGATACTTTCCTTTTGTATACATTTTATATTGATTTTGTAAGATACTTCTCTTTTGTATACACTTTGTATATATTTTGTAGGATACAAGTCTTTTGTATATACTTTGTATATATTTTGTAGGATGCTTCTCTTTGAATACATTTTGTATATATTTGGTATGATACTTTTCTTCTATATATACTTTGTACATATTTTGTAGGATACTTCTCTTTTGTATACACTTTGTATATATTTTGTAGAATACAAGTCTTTTGTATATACTTTATATATATTTTGTAGGATACAAGTCTTTTGTATATACTTTGTATATATTTGGTGTGATACTTTCCTTTTGTATACATTTTATATTGATTTTGTAAGATACTTCTCTTCTGTATACACTTTGTATATATTTTGTAGGATACAAGTCTTTTGTATACACTTTGTATATATTTTGTAGGATACTTTTCCCACTCAGGCTGCAGTGTCAATGTGTGAGTTTCCTAGGTGGTAAACCTCACTCTGTATGTCCTGCCGGTAAGGATGCCTTCTGCTGACAGGACTCCTGTCTCCAGGGAACACTAAGCCTTACGGTCAGAGTACAGTGAAGATGCTGGAACCCTAGGAATCCAATTGGGAAGTGATTGAGGAAGGTCCTAAAGAAGAGAGCAGCTCGCTAAACCCTTCTTGCTGAGGGACAAAGGATATGGCTCTCCTATCATTTCCTTCCACCAGAACAGAACCATGAAGCTTGATCTAGGAGCTGAGGTCCCCTGACCCCAGGCAGTCCTCCAGTCTCTAAGATCTGCCCCCACTCTGAGCAGAGACCCAGGAAGGAGCCCTGGGACATCCCACAGCTGGCCGGCACTGCCCCAGGGCAAGTCCCAGAAGCACATAAGAGGTGCTGGAGGATGGCCAAGCACCCAGAGGGAGTCCCTTGAATCTCAGGCCAGTGGCTCCTCACATTTAGAGGGAAGAAATGTCCTGGAAGTGATCCCACAAGGACAAACATAAGAGGTCTACAAGGGGCAATAGCTTCAAAGAAGAATATACAAGGGTGCCCCCTCGGGGGCCCCTGAAGCCCCCTCATCAGCTTGGGCCAGACTGGACTGGGAAGCTGCAAAGGCAGGCTTCCTCTTCTCCTGGACGCCCCTGGGCTCCCACCACCTTCCCTCCAGCTTGATTTCCACCTGGGATTCTGTAAGCAGGGCCGTCCTTCAGGTCCTCCAGTGACAGCCCATTCCACCTTGATGCAGCAGCTTTTCCATCCATTCCCTCACCTCATTTAAACAGAGGCACAATATCCGCATTGTCTTTTTTTCCCTTTCATCTTTGCACAATTTATCACACAACTAAATGCTCAATAAACTTTATTAATTAACTGCATAAAAATTATGGGCATCTATAGAGAGTGCAATCAATAACACTGATAGTATGAGGTGCCTGAAAAGCTTAGAATTGGCCTCAAAATAAATAGCCTGGATGGGTAATAAATTCTCTAGGACCAAGTTGGCAGAATCTCGGGTGGTGACACCCTTCCTCTGAGACAAAGTCTCCAAGATTGTTTGCTTTAAATCAAAAGTTCTCCAGGGAGAGTGTCTGAGGTCTTGTCCTCGGCCTAGTGGCTCTGGCCCAGGGAGACACTTGGATGCAGCTGCCCCTGCTACCCTGGGGTAGCTACCTCCTTGAAGATAACAAGCCTTACCCAAGAATCAAGGGCTCAAAGAACTTCGGAGCTACAAGGGAGTTTTTCAAATCCAACTCCTACATTTTACAGAATAAACAACAGTGGCCCTGGGGGCCGCAGGCTATTTTCAACCATCCAAATGGGGGCATTGATGACTCATCAAAGACATTCACTGACTTCACCCCCATTGCCCTTCATGTCTCTCCCTGGCTGAACAATCCTCTCCAGCAGAACGGAACCCCCTTGCGGGCAGGCCCCATTCCCCAGGGCCCACGTCCCTAAGAATTTTATAGATGCTTATTATTAATAATTTATTAGTTATTTTTTTTAAACCAGATGTATAAGTTATAGAAGAAAAGAGAAATCAGGAGGTGCAATACTGAATGATACGACAGTCACAATTCAACCAGAAAATGCCTGGGAATTGGCAACAATTTAGGAGCCAATGGGAAAAGGACTGGGTCTGGGATTCTGGATGTGGCTCTGGGGCTTCTGACACTGGGTGACCCTGGGCCTCAGTGCCCTCATCTGTGAAGTGAACAGGGGTTGTAACAGATGACCTGTGAAGCCCCTTCCAGCTGATATCCCACTGGATCCCAATGGGCACACAACCCTTAGGAAAATACCAAGGCCCAAAGGCCTGCTAGACCTCAAGGCCATGCCACCAGGTTTATCTAATGATACTTTTTTCCACAGATACACTAAGGCAGAAAAGGTTTTGTCCCTTAGGGCAGGAAACAAGGATTTGGTATCGACTCAAAGCAGAGAGATGGCCTCTCCTCTGAGAGGAGGTGCCTAAGAACAGGGATGAGAAAGCTTGCCATTTCAGAGGCATCTGCCCTAGGCTGGTGTACAGCTAGAGTAAGAGAATGTTAGCCCAGGGTTCTGGAATAAGGAGGAAGGTACATGATCAGCAGGATGGGAGTGCAGGATGGTGAGATCTCGAGTGACTTTGCATCTTTTCATACGTGCCCACTGACAAAGAAGCTCTCCCCAGACATGACTATTATGTTAACACCTAATTGAGAATGACCAAGTAGCAGGAAGTGGAAAGCTGGGTCTTTGAGCTGGGACCAGCAATGAAGACATCACTTTGGGGAAAAATTCTCATAGCTAGCATGGACGCAAAAAGCAGATGACGTGAGAGTACAGCTCTGCTCATCAGGCAGACGACAAGGGAGAAAGACACATCCTCTTCCAGGGAGCCACTGGATCATGGGTAGGCAGAGGCACATTGTACTCAGATGCCCTCTTACCCACAATGGGCTGGGAAGAGGAGAAAGTTCTTTGGCCCAAGCTGTAGAAAGACAATGGCAGGCTCTCTGAGCTCCATGCAGAAGAGAACCTCTCAAGCCACGTGGGACTTCCTGAACCAAAATGGAGCACTTGGTCCCAGCAAATGGAGGGGCAGCAAGCACAGAACCAAAGAGCCACCCCCCACCCCATGAGATTTAAGCCAATCCACACACACTCAAAGTTTGGAATGTTGCACCAGGGATTACACTAAAAATACGTTAAAATCCAGCAACTGGTACAGTCAGATCACTTTTCTAAGAAATTTGAACACACACACACACACACACACACACACACACAGCAGCTCCAGCACACATTTCCAACATCTTAATCCTTCCTATCTAGGGCATATCTTTAAACTTTAGGGTGCTTTAATCATAAAAATTCATAATTAAAACTCTGAAGAGAAGCCCAATGTATTCTCTCATTTCAATGCCTCTATTCATCACTCATCTTGCCAAGCTCATAAAAATAGTTCTGCATTCCCACCCTCACTGGCAGCCTGATTGCTGATGAGCCGGTGTCCATTTTGTATATGGAGCATTCGCCGTAGTGAACCTATCAACCTCATTAGCTGCTTAATGCTATCTCCAGGGTTCCACAAAGCCGCTCAAAAGGGCCACATCAGCAAAATTTCCTGACAAAAGCACAATCTCGCCAGGCCGTAGTCCCTGGAACTCAGGCAGGCTTTCAGAAGATATTTAACCCCTTTACAAGAACCCCTGAAAAGAAAAGGGAACAGAGGAAGAGCATGCAGAACCAGTATCCTTTGCCATGGAAGGCTCTCCCTGGGGAATTGCGACCTTATGAGACCGAGAGGAAGTCATACCCCGGTGTCCAACATCAGATCTGGTGTCCATTTGTCTCAGACACAAGCATGGCATAAAAGGGGGGAATTTTGTTCTCACCCAAAAAAGCCTTCAAGACTCCTTTGTCTCCTCACCAATGCTCCTGGAAGTCACCATCACCTCCAGTATCTCCCCCAAAGGAGTTAATATTTACAATGCACTGACCATGTGTCAGGTACTGTGCTAATCTCTCATCTGGAATATGTGTCTCATCACTGAGGCACAAAGACCAAGTGAATTTTTAGAATCAAGAGGTTTGATTTGTAATATCTCCTGCCATGTTCCTAAGGTTTTTATCACTTCTAGACAGAAGCCTCGATAAGGAAAACAGAATCAGGGCTGGGCACTCACACAGCAATGTTTCCCACTTTATAGTTCCTCCAAAGGACCCCCTGACCTATCCAAACATCCTGAAGATACTCAGTCTAATGGCACCATCAAGAAAAGCAGGGCTTCTCTGTCATGGACCTTGTGAGTGGGACCTAGCAAAGTCTTCCTAGTTCCAGATGAGGAAGAACTGGACCATGACCTGAGAGGATGAAAGTTTCTGGGGAAAGGGGCTAATAGAACTAATGAATTCTCTAGGAAAGCTTCCAAGAAAGTAGCCTTTAACCAAGAAGCTATTAAGAAAAGCTAGAACCGGTGGTCATCGAGGCAGGAAAAAGCAAGACCCATGCAGACATCCAAGAGCCATCCTCTTGACCAGGGAACCAGCAGGCCGAACCTCACTGCAAATGCCAGGTGAAGTTCAAAGAAAGCCTGTGACGGACATTAAGATGACATGAGAGATTTAATAGGATTTCTTCCCTATTCTACCTGCAGACAATGGTGGACAATGGTGGACAGTTGAGCCACTACCTGATGCAGGAGCTCATTAAACTCATAAATAGGATCAAAGGGATCTTTCCCTTGCCGCGTTCTTTCCAGACTCATGGTGATCATGCCAGCTCAAGGTCTGACCACCCCAGTGTTCACTGTTCTAACATGTGATTATTCAGCCTTTTCCCAGGTTCTCCCCATTCCACCCACCACCACCACCATTCCCTAGAGCCAGAGCTCTGCTGATAAACATTTAACAACGAGCTTTTAAGTGGGAGAATTATGCATGACACAGTTTTAGGCTTGATCTACATTATTAGCATTTTTTCAACACTTAAGTCTTGATGATCATGGACAGAAATAACTACACCCAGAGAAGGAACACTGGGAAGTGAATGTAAATTGTTAGCACTACTGTCTATCTACCCAGGTTACTTACACCTTCGGAATCTAATACTTAACGTGCAACAAGAAAATGGGATTTACACACATATATTATATCTAGTTATACTGTAACACATGTAAAATGTGTGAGATGGCCTGTCATCTAGGAGAGGTAGTAGAGGGAGGGAGGGGAAAGTCTGGAAAATGAATACAAGGGATAATGTTATAAAAAAAATTACTCATGCATATATACTGTCAAAAAATGTATAATTATAAAATTAATAAAAAAAAGTCTTGATCATCAACAAAGCAATAAATCAACGATGGAATTTTGTAGCATTTGCCAGTTTCTGAGGTGTAAATGTTCATACGGACCATTTAACAATTAGCTCTACATACTCCCACCTCAATACACTGATCTTAGGGACTGCCACCCTGACCATCTCATACCCATGGTCAAAGATCTTCAATGATTCCCCATTACCAATTGAAAGTCAAACCCCTTGGCCTGACCTTCCTGTTCTGATCCTGAGTTATATTTCCTTGTGATCTTGGATAGCTCTAGTCAAAGAGGCACCTGCTCCAACAGGAGAAACTCTTGGCCTCTATTTTCAATATACTCTCCTATCTGCCTAAACCTCCCAGTCCTCAAGAACCAAAAGCACATCTCACCTCTTCTGGGAAGCCCACCTAATAGCCTTATATGGAGATTACTCCCATCTCTAGACTCCTCCAACATTTCTTGTTTTGCTGGTCCCTTGACAATTTCTATTCAGATTCTACTTGATTTCCTTTTCTTCTGAACATGGCATGTGTCCAAGTAGATTAGTATCTCCTAGAGGGCACTATTTTATGCATCTCTATACCTCTCTGCCTTGTACATGGTAGGGTACCCAATCAATCTTTGTTGGTAGATAAATGGATGGATAGATTAATGGGTGGGAGGATGGGTAGAATAAGAATAATAAGGACCAGATAAATGGAGAATTATTTTGATGGAAAGGATAAGTATATCTAAGTGGCTCTTTTGATTCCTGTCAACATAATAAATATTTAATCTTTGAAATGTCTTTAAGTGTTTTTCAGTAAAATTAAACATGTGTCCTAGAAAAGGCCATAATGACTTCTGAAGTATAGATACAACACAATTCAATCTCAGAAATATAATTCAACCCAAGTTTATGAAAGTCAGAATGTTTACACATCCATCTGTTCTACTGGAGAACTCAAAAAATCTCTATATTTTCTTCTTAATCATCACCCAATCTCATGGAGATAGAGGGTTTATATATCAAATCTATTCATAGAAATTCTGGGACCCAAGAAAGTTATTTCTGTATTCATATTCTCATGAACCATGCTACAGCGTATGAAAATACCCTGTCATTAGTGATAAAGTGTAGGTTATCATTGATCACATCTCACAGAGAGGGCTTCCAAAATCAAATGAGAATATAACAGATGTGGAGGTGAGATATGGGATGGGGAAGTGCCCATCTTCAACATGAGGAGTTCCTCAGCCTCCCAACAAACTGGAACTTGTGCTTTAGAACACTATTGACTCAACAAAGCAGCTGGATTGTGGACAAAGCATGAGAGGAGGAGAGTGGGCAAATCAAAACACTGATGGTTTAGCAGAGATAAAGAACTTACAACGGGCTTGGGACCAAGAACAACCAGTTCTCAATGGGAACCTTTCTTTTGTTTCTTTATGACCTTCACATCTAAATGCCAAGCCAAGAGTCAGGAAGATCTGAGGGCAAAACAAATCACTAAGCCTCTGTTTGCCTCACTTCTTTTATTTATAAAATAGAAATAATGAGAAAATCTATCTCCAAAGATTATTGTAAGGATCAAATGAGATAAGAGCAAAGCACATGATAAGTACGAAGACTTTATTTATTACAGTAAGTACTGTATAAATAGCAGTTACCATTAGAATTTTCAGGCTAAACCATTGACGTTTTTCTCTCTGCCCTTTCTTTAGTGAGCTACCAACTTCACCATGGAGTTTCATTATCTTCTGAGCTTACTTTGGTGTTCCTGGAAGGTTTCCTATGAGCAAGAGCTTTTCACTGTGGATCATTAATCTAGCTCCATTTCCCATTAGCTCCCTGTTCCTAAGATCTGACTGCACCATGGATAAGCTAAGTAAGCTAAGCTTTTGACCGGTTAGGAACCACCCTGGTCTGAAAAGGGGGCCACCTCCATGGGTGGCTTTGCCCTGGTCCAAGAAGTGGGTCTTTCGGCAATTTATTTCATTATCTTGTTCTCAAAATCATCTTCTATAAACTGAAATGGTGAAATGGGACCAATTTGGTTCCCTACTTCTAGACAAAAAGGCTCTTGGAGAAATCCTGGTATTCAAGGATCTAACCAGATTTCTTGGGGCCTCCCTAAAGCATCTTGACAAGTGAGGCACTAAGCTTCCTTCAGTTGTTGGAAAAACCCACTGGGGGCTTCATTTCCATATGATGTTCCCATCTGACTCTTCCCCTAGTATACATCATTTTACTTAGGCCTGAAGGCAGAAGCTTTTGCTCCACTGTAGCCCAGCCCAGAAAGCAGCCCCTTCCAGACTCAAGGAAAGGTTCTCAATAGACCCTTGGAACAGCCCTTCCTCAAGATAGCCTTCTCGCTGCTGAAAAGGGCAGTGCTGGCTTTGGCATTGCCACTGCTAAATGGAAGCCTGTGCCCGAGCCAAACCCAATTAGGTCCTTTCCCGAAGGAAGCTGCAGATGCTGTTTCACATTTCCAAACTGTAGTACTCAGAGTTGTTGTCTCTGTTGATGAAACTGTAATTGTTCTATTGGGTGATTTAATTAACTTTGTGTTTTATTACTGAAGTCCACGATGTAACCGAAAGAGAGTTAAATTAATGGGACATAAAGAGGTTTGTCACATCTCCAATAATTTTTGTGAAGGGCCTTTGGCTTTAATTTGTACAATCCGGTAAAGTCTCTGCATGATAAAGTTAACCACTCTTTTCTCATGTCATTTCGGCTCCAAAGCAGGTAGAAAATGGGTCTTGTTAGTTGCTCATTAACTGCTTTACTGGAAAGATACTAAAATTCTCAGATCAGCATTTAACTACTAGAGGCCACGGACCACTCAGGATACTCATTTAGTTAAGCCCAAAATCTCCTTAGACAAATCCGAGGAAAACAGTGACAGGATCAGAATTCAGAGAGCCTTTCCTTTGTGCAGCAGACAGTTGTTAGATGGGAAGTGGAGCTAAATGTTGAGGCTGGGGGCTGGATTCCAAGTCAGGAAGACCTGGCCCGACTTCCATATCCAGAACTTCCTGGGGTGAGAGCATTGTGGCAGTGTAAGATGGATATGGTTGATTGTTTTAAATTTAAATTTTCTCGTATGACTAAAACCTATGCATCCCAAAATGGAAGAAATGTAGAATAATGGGGATGGAAAACTTTCCTTTATAAGCTTTCAGAGAGAATGGGATTGGGTTAGAATATGGCTATGGTCTAGGAAACAACGAGTTGGTTGATTTAGAAAAACATGAAAAGACTTGGACCTATGAAGGAAGATGCTCTCCACCTCTAGTGAAATAAATGACAAGTGGAAATAAGCATAGTATGATCTTATCTAGAAGTATATGAGTGAGTATATTATGTGTATATATGTGTAGGTTTATATGTATGTGTGTGTATATATATATATATATATGTATATATATATATATATATATATATACATATGTGTATATGTGTGTGTGTGTCCTATCTAATTATAAACTTCTTTGGAAGGGGAGGGAAGAAAGGGGAAAAAATAAAGTAAAAAATGCACAGCAGAGAACATGAGAAAACTCATAAGGAAGCAAAGAAAAGCTGAATTACTTTGAAAATAATGTGTAATATTTATTATATAGGTTTTCCATTGACATAGAAATTTGTTGCTTTATATTGAATCCACTCTTATGTTCTGCCATATACATGGCATTTTTCCTTTTCTTATTTTGTATTTAAAATAAATTTTAATTTTTTAAAAGCTATAATTTCCTGTGTGAATGTGAACAAATCATTGACCTTTTCCTCCTCTGTAAAATAGACTTGCCAATAGCCGTCATATCTATTTAAAGAAGCTTTTATGAGACTCAAATAGTAAGACATTTGTGATGTTTGTTCTAGCCTATAGGCGTCAGTTCTGCTTGTGACTCATAGCCATTTTGACCCAAACTTAACAATCTGTAAAAGATCTTCACAGTCATCCCTGTATTCTACCACTCTTTAAAATCTAGATCCCAAACAACTTTTTCTTTTGAAGCACTTAAATTTTCCAAAATTCTACTCAAATTGACCCCATTGAAGCATCAACAAGACTGATTACTTCCCTTGCCTTCACTTTCTGTCTCCCGTCCTAAGAGCTCTCATAGGATTAGAACCAGGTCAGGTTTCCTGGTCACTACAATTCCAGTATCTTCCACCCCTACCCTAACCCCCCCCCACTGCCATTGCACTAAAAGAATGAAAAACAAGATGGAATCCCTACCAACAGCTTCCCATAAAGGCCAAATAAAGAATGGAAAAGAGAGGCAGGGCATCCCTAGGGTACTTCAGTAGGAACCTGGATTTCTACTGCAAGAAGGTGATCTGCCCCTGGCTCTCATCCTGTGCAGAAAGAAGCCCCTTTCCTTGCATCTGCAGTCATGTGTGATTGGACAGATTCTTTGTGGCGTTCTAGAACAAAGGCACAGAATTACAGACCCTCCAAACCCTCCCAGGGACATCAGAGGCCAGCAGGTCCATAGCATAGAAGAATCCTTGATCTCTTATACCCAACATTGTGGCCATCCAGGTTTTGTCTGAGTACCTCCAGTAAGGGGGAAGTCACTCCCTTCCAAGATAGCACAATCTGCCTAGGGATTGTTCTAATTATTTGGCAGTTTCTCTTGGCCTACAGTCTGATTTCCCATTTTTCAACTCTTCCTGCTCCATTCCTCCTTCTTTGGAACCAAACAGAGCAAAGCTAACCCCTCTTCTAAAAGGCAGCCCTTCCAAAACTTAGACAACCATCTCGCCATGTCCTCTTATCCTGCATTTTCTGTCATCCTGGCCATTGGAATCACTCGGTACTCAACATTAATTGGTTCCAGAAGGCACAACAAGTGGCAAAAACTGACGAGTACCAAACAGATTTTTCCCATAAGGAGTACATTTCCACTTAGAAGCCTAATCATTCCTCTCCACCCAATTCCCCAGAGGAGCACGTGGGGATTCTAGCTGCAGAAAAACAAGTCGGTTCAATTCAGCCCAGCCTAGCTGAGCTCCTTCCTTCTTGACCCAACTCACTTTCTGGGAGGAACCACAACCTTTATACACTCCTATCATACCCCACTCCACATGGTGCAGCCTTCCTGGGAGGAGGACGACCCTGGATATGGAGGCAGAAGCTATTGTCCTTCAACCTCCACTGCCCAGGGCTCTGGCCACCTCGGGCTCAGGTCTGCCAGGAATCCTAGATCCTTTTCTGTCACCTTTAGTTTCCTCCACCTGGGCTCCCACCACTGCAGCTTGAACCACCACCTTTGTTCCCATTCCTGCCTCTCCACTGAGCACCCCTGCCACTCCATGCCCCTTCCAGTACAACTGTTCGGGGAGCCAAGAGATATACATCCCTGAAGGAATTGGCCCACAACCTGCCTGCTGACACGTCAGCACCGGGCCTCCAACCTGACAGAACTGCCTCCCACTGCCCCCCCGGGGAGGAACTGGCCACGGCTA
Organism: Sminthopsis crassicaudata; assembly: GCF_048593235.1. NCBI lineage: Eukaryota > Metazoa > Chordata > Mammalia > Dasyuromorphia > Dasyuridae > Sminthopsis > Sminthopsis crassicaudata. The sequence continues at coordinate 1,317,607 of NC_133621.1, read as the reverse complement.
AAGGCAATGGCAGCCGTGGTGGAGGCCAGGCCTGGTCAACCCGACATCCCTGCCGCTCAGCCAAGACAACAGCCAAGGGCCCAGCAAGCAGCAAGTGCTTTTTTTTCTTGTCAAATTGCATCAAACACCGAAGTTGACAAGTTCCCAAGGAGACAAATGCTGAGACACCACACAGTACCTTGCAATGGGAGTGTTCCCTTGGATTGCCAGGTACGCAACAGCCAGAGGAAAAAGCATGGCCCTCACTCCCCCAAGCCCCCAGAAGGCATCCTTTTTCTTGCCTTTGTCATCTGCTAACCCTCCCCAAACTGTGGGGCCAGGCAGGCCACCCTTTTCACCACTTCCCTGCAGGGCAGGGCTCCCCAAGCCATAGCAGAGGTAAAGCCATAACTACCCGGGAAAAATTAAATCAGTATCCTTTGCTGGAGTCCCCATTGCTGCTATTTTGGGGGAGAATTGACTGGGAAATTTGGAGCAAAGGAAAGGGGAGGGCAACCTCCAGTAAATAGGAGGTCAGACAGGACAAGGGAAGTTTGGATGCTCACAGAGACACAGAATCCTGCTGGCCCCCAGATGAGGAAGGACTGAGATAAATTGTAAACCTGAACCCAAGCTGGCCTGGCACAAGTCTTCCCTCCCCCACACCCATGGAAAAAATAGCAATCCCCTCTCTGACTTTATGCTCACCTAGAAGAAAGACAGCCTGTATGGAGGCAATAATAGCCACATTACATTGATATAATGTTTAAGGTTTGCAAAACACATGTAATTTCATTGGATCTTCACAACCCTGGGAAGAATGTGCCATTAGTATCCTTTTTTTTACAGATGAGAAAACTGGGACAAGCAGAGGCAAAATGACTTGACCAGGATCACATAGCTAGTGAGTGTCCGGGGCAGGATTTGAATCCAAAATCCCAGCTCTTCCTCACTACACCATCTACCTGCCTCAACAAGGGAGTCTCAGAGGGAAATAGGATGACCCGGGGGAGAAGACTGGGAAAGGCTGATGAAGAAGACATGCTGTTAAATGAGGGAATCCATAAAGGCTTGGAAGAGGACATGGCCCCTGAACAATGGCCAAAATGCTCAGGACTCTTCAAGGTTTGCCAACATTCACAGCCCTGTGCCAGGAACTAGAGCTCTTGGGTCTGTGCATGGAGAAGCTTCAACTCCAGAAAGGCAAGCAGGCAACTTTCTCATGGTAACACAGGTATCAGCGTCAGGATTGGGACTCACATACTGGACTCCTAGTCCATTCCCCACACTCTCGATAGGAACTGAGCCTGGGCAGAAGATAAAGGTTCTGGGGAGGGAGCGTGTTCTAGACAAGAGAAAGGACCCAAACCAGCAGTTAGCAGAGTTCGGGAAATGTCTGGTTGATGAGAATGCATGAACGAAAGTAAGTGCAGCATGATAAGCAGCCCAGGCACAGATAGGAAGAGTTGGTCTAGTTCTCTCCTTAAATAAGGCAACAGGGAGCCACTAACCATTTTCAAGCAGAGGAGCAAACCTATTCCTCGGGAAGATTATTTTGCCAAACCTGTGACAAGAGAGAGATCAGAAGCAGGATCACTAGTAAGAAGAAATGGCAATGCTCCATCTAGGCGAGGACTAATAAGGGCCTGAACAAAGGTGAGAGGAGAGGATGGGAGTGAAGAGGAGGGGACAGGGATGGGGGCTGTTGGGGAGATAGAAGTGAAAAGACTTAGCAATGAGTCGGGGGAAAGGGGAGGAGAGAGAACAGTAAGAATATGCATCTGGGGACTAAGAGGCAGTTTCTCTATCTGTCCCACATGGCCTGAAATTTATACAGGGATTAAAGGTTTACAAAGGGTTTACATACATTGTCTCACTGACAGTAGGAATTTAATAACTACTGACTGACTTGTTTTAGACATTTCCCTTCTATTTCTCCCTTGCTACAACCCAGAGTTGCTGGTCACTGCTCCTCTACCAGTTGTCACCCCCTATCTGAAGGGAGCGCTTCTTCCTACACCTGCTTTCCAGGTTTCTCCTCAGTATCATTCTCCCAGAAGAACTCCCAGCCAAATTCAGGAAGGCACCATTTAAGAAATAAATGGAACAGGAGGGAAATAGGCACTAGTCTATCTCTAGTCACCATGCTTGTTAAAATGATGAGAGAGAGAGAGAGAGAAAGGAAGGAAGGAAGGAAGGAAGGAAGGAAGGAAGGAAGGAAGGAAGGAAGGAAGGAAGGAAGGAAGGAAGGAAGGAAGGAAGGAAGGAAGGAAGGAAGGAAGGAAGGAAGGAAGGAAGGAAGGAAGGAAGGAAGAAAGAAAGAAAGAAAGAAAGAAAGAAAGAAAGAAAGAAAGAAAGAAAGAAAGAAAGAAAGAAAGAAAGAAAGAAAGAAAGAAAGAAAGAAAGAAAGAAAGAAAGAAAGAAAGAAAGAAAGAAAGAAAGAAAGAAAGAAAGAAAGAAAGAAAGAAAGAAAGAAAGAAAGAAAGAAAGAAAGAGGGGATGGAAGGAGGAAGGAAGGAAGGGAAGGGAGGGAGGGAGGAAGACCTTAATGTCCTAAGAAATTATTTGGGATAAAATAGATGGTCTCCCACATTCCCCCTCCCCCAGCAGCATCAATCAAGGAGTCAGCATTTATTAAGTGCTTCATATGTGCCAGGGACACAAAGCAAAAGGTCAAATGTCTATTGCCCTTGAGGATCTTTCACACTAATGAGGATGATGAACCAAATTTGAACAGGTATTTGCAAGAGAAATGCAGTGCAGATATCTTGGGAAGGAGATTTGCAAACCTGTAGACATAATATCCCAGGGGAGCAGGAAAAAAAATGTCCCCTGGTGGATGTGAATGTATAGCTGATCTGTAGGATTGAGGGACTTTGAGATCTAATAATGAGAAGCAAAACATACTCAAGGTAAAAGTGGTCCTTGCTGTCTAATGAAAACTGAGCTACTTTGGAGGAATATTCAAAGAAAGGGAAATTGGTGAACAGGCACATGAATGAGTTAAGGAAAATGAGAGTCAAGCAGAGATGTCATTTTCATCATGCTGGATTTTGCCAAGTTCTAGGGGGGAAACCATTGCTGAAATGAAAATATTCTCCCAAATCTTGGATTTGACATCATTTTTGTTTAGTTCAACTTGTTGGGATCTTTCTTTCCAATTTATTATGGCTAACCAAGACCAAGTACTATCTGAAGTCATCTAACTCATGGATGGATGGATGGATGGATGGATGGATCCATTGATATATAAACACACAGACATATGTATTTATATATATATATATATATATATATATATACAAATATATACCATAATGTTTATGTATACATACATGGATATATGTGCATATTTTGATTTTAAGTGTTATTATCACAGCTGGGACATGAGCACCTCGAAAGCAAGAACTGTTTTTGACTTTAACACATTAAGCACTTAAGAAATGCTTGTGGAATAACAGCTATTTTCACCTCAAAGAAGTCAAAGAAGCAAGGAAAAAGTTCAGTCCAGCATCCTATCCAATCTCCCTCCCCAGCTTATCTGTACAGAGATTGTCATCCCATCTGTCTGGAAGAGAAGCCAACATCACTCAGGGAAGAACTTGGTTTCCTTGACCCTGCAGTTCCACTCATCATGTCAGTTCCATGCCGAGCAGACAAGGCCACCTGGGCCAAATCCAAGGTCCTGTGGCCTCTATTGATTGGGAAGAACCAAGTCCCATAATTCTATGATTCTGTGACCCAACAGTAACCTTGGTGTAATCAAAAGCAAGCTTTAACTCATGAGCAAACCTGAAGCAAAAACGTTTCCCAACAACTACCCTCCCTGGGGAGATGCTGGTTCTCTCATGGCCTTAGAGACAAGTAGACTGGACATTTAGTAACCAGGTTTGTATTGCTCCCTAATAAAGCCTGAAGGTAGCAAAACTGTCCAAAATTAGGAGTTTGAGATAGCAATGAGTTCTAATGTTTTGGCCATCAGGAGAACTTGGTTCTAGATTCTTTTGCATCATGCTGAAGAAGCCATAGTTCTCTGTAGTTCAGGTTCTCTACCTATAAAATAGAGCTAGCCATATCCCTACTCCTCACACTGCCCCCAAACAACACAACAGAATTCTTCACATCCATGGAAGTCCTTGGAAGGAAGATATCATAACCATCTAAAGAAGGATCACTGAAGCAATCAGCTTAAGCATTCCTGACAGCTCCCCAGGAAGATGATGATCCCTAGGAGGGGTTTGGGAAAGACCAACAAAGGAGGAAAACAAGTGGATGGCAGGACTTTGAGCCCCTTGAAAATCCCTCTGGCCGAGGAACTCGTATGCATACATAAGGGCCAGTCAGTTGGCATCTCATAGGTCAAAGGAAAGCCCAACTGCCAGCAGCTGTGAATGCTGAAGAGGGTGGGAATGGGCTCCTTTGCTTCTCTTTTGGAAGAAGCAGCAAAAAGTAGACATTGATAAGAAAGCAATTTCCTCGTAACAATTGTGTACAAATGGCTTGTGAAGGCAAAACTTCCAAGCCCAGCACAGAGCTCAATTCTTATTCATTCTGAGAAGCTGAGCCAGCCAAGGCCTGCTTGTCTCACAAAAGACAAGGGTCTTCTCTTATTCTGAGATGAGGTGTCGGGCCTGGGACGAGAGCTTCACCTCTCCCCTTCATGTTAATCTCAAAAAAAATGACTGCCAAACAAATGCTTTCTCTTTTCACTGGACAGTGTGAGCCAGAGGTTACTCCCCGAAGCATAGCTTTGGGGGACAGGATGGGTTTTTGGAGTGCTTTGTGTATCACTTGGTCTTGAATTAATAAACACAAGACTCTCCATATGATAGTGCCAGCCTCACATGCAGGGCACCAAGGGACAGAAACAGCACAGCAGTGCATATACTTGGGTGTCCCTTCAAGGTTTACATGACACAATCCTGTGCACTCAGTGGCCAACCAAGTATTATCGCGCCCAGTTGACAAATGAGGAAAGTTAAGGCCCATAGAGTTTAAATAACCTGCCCAGAGACACAGAGTATGTGGCAGAGCTGGGAACGGATGCCTCCCTCTCTCCTCCCTCCAACTCCATCCCACTCACTACTGAACCATGCAGTGGAAAGACATGGCCACCACCCTTTCCTCGTGTTCTTCCCTCTTCCTGCCCACATAAGGAAAACATGCAGATCATTGAGCATACATCAGTGGGCTTTATTTTTTAAGGGTGGTGATGCTGAGGGCTGAGCTCACCTTCCTTTTAAAGATGTCACTTGATTGTCAACCCTAGCAGAGGTTCCCAAGGTTGGCTAGCTACTTTCACCACAAAAAAGGGGCTCTTTCAGTTTGAGGTTAGGGAAGGCAGGAATGAGATGCACCCATTATTGTTGCAACTGCTGGACCAAGCTTTGTTCTCTATATTAAAGGCAAGATTCTTGAAAGGCGTCACAAGCCATGGAAAGAAGGATAATCAGTAATGGGGCCATTAACTCTCCTGCAAACAATCCCTCCAAACTCCTTCCTACCATGGGGAGCAGGTATGGCTGAATAATAATGCTCTCTTCCCTTTGCATCACACACACACACACACACACACACACACACACACACACACACACACACACACACACACCATATTCAGGGGAAGGTCTATAAAGGGAACAATAAGCAAGAACCACTCCAAAGCTAAAAGGAAAGGGAGGGAGGGCTCAAAACCTTCCAAAAGCACCTTCTCCTCTCCCCGCTAACGTTGGCAGGCCCATATTTCAGAGGACGAGGAAGAACATGTATTCTGGGAAGGCTTGGCATTTTAAAAAGTTCAAAGTTGACTAAGCTGAGTGCCCATTCTATAAATAAATCCACAATGAAGCGCAGAAAGGTTTATTTCTGATTTCTTATTTCACAAACTAGGAACGAGGCATAAAAATATTGGGTCATAAAATGCTTAAAAAGTAGATTACTAGAAACTAATAGAAGCCATGATTATCTATTGAGCCAATGATGGGTCAAACGGCATTTGGAATTCTTGCAGAGAATATGAATCTGACCTTCATGTAGACCATTTACAGAAAGCAATTTTATTTACATTTTTAAATCCACATAAAGGTGAAAGATGATACTGCTGCAAAATGGAACATTTAATTTTTTGCCCCAAGGCATTACTAAGCTCTCCCAAGGTCAAATGTAGTACAGGACTGAAATGAAGCCAGACTCTCCCCTCGTCTGCTGTCAGTGCGCAGGCTCACTATGTCTGCCTATAGGCAACACCAAGACTCTCTTTCCATTTTCAAAAGCAAAAAGGGTCCTTAAAACCAACAGAATTCACAGAGAAATTATTGGAAAATGGCTTTCTTTATCCTTCCCAATCCTTGCAGGGATGGCTTTTCATCCCAGACATTCAAATGCAATTGATGAAATCCCAGATTTAGGCCAGGAAGGATCCTTGGAGACCATTTGGCCCAACTCTGTCCCCTTCCATGTTATAGAGAGGCAAAATCAGAGAAATGGAGTAAGTTGTCTCAGGGCAAACAACTAGTTGAGAGACAAAGCTGGGACTCAGATTCTCATGACAAATCAAGCACACTTTCCATTAGGCTATACTACCTCTCAAGAATACATGACGGGGGAGGAAAGGATTAATTTTTCCAAAGAACTCAGTAGGACAAAAGATACAAATAAGAGGCAGAGAGCAGTGCTCTGTACTCTGAAGTCCGAGGTTTTGGTTTTTAGTTTGTTAAGCAGAAGAAGGATCAGCCTGATTATATGCATATGTGTGTATGTATGTATGTATGTTTTTTAGACTATATTGGGAAAGATGTGAGCATTGTGATCTTTGCAATATATTACCTGATTTTTCAGTTCTAATGTTAGCACTCCTGTATAGAGTCACTTAGGCTAAATAGTCCTCATGACTAAAAATATAGTAACAATGGCAGACAGCTTGAACTTTTCCACTGTCCTCCATCAAGGGGTCAACAACCACAGCTTCTGATTGCTGGAACTCCCAGGATGCATCCAGCAGCTTCAAGCTACACTTATTCCTGGGTTCTAGAAACTCTGCCACCCAAAGGAATTTCCCCACCACATCTGGATCTGATACAATGCCCCTCACCCCCACATCTGTCATCTCGAACCTGTTCTCAACAAGTTCATTTTAAGGTATAAAAGAACCCTATTGCAAGCACATACGTCCACTGAGATCTTGGTCACTGTACATGTATGTCTTCATGTATCTTGAGCTGGCATCTTTGTCTGTGGGGCTGAACCTCTGTCTGTCTATATTGCCATGTGGTGTGTGTATCTTGTTGGGGTTTTTGGTCTGCTTTCGATGTCACATAATAATAAAGCTCATGCTTGTTCTACCTTCTCAGATCCCAATTTTTTATGAATCCCTCAATGGGAGTCTGGTCTAATCTGATCCAGGAAGCTTAATACAAGAAAGGAACAACTCTTGTTAATCCTTACAGAATGATTTAGTTGAATCTGGTACAATGTTATAGCTTAAATTGATTATCATTAAATTTTATTTTATTTTAAGCTATATGAATCTATATGACTACGTAGTTTATATCTTTGAAGAGATCATGAGGGGCAGCTAGGTGGTGCAGTGGATAGAACACCAGCCTGAATTCAGGAGGACCCAAGTTCAAATCTGGTCTAAGACACTTAACACTTCCTAGCTGTGTGATCCTGGGCAAGTCACTTAACCCCAGCCTCAGGGAAAAAAAAGAAGAAGTAGAAGAAGAGATCATGAGAGTTGGTTCTTCACTTAGCACCTGGGAGTTTGATAGCTAAGGTCTTCCCTAATTCCCAGAAAAGAGAGGAGAGCTTCTTTCTATTCCTTCACATCAAGAAATAATGGTCCAGAAGCCAGAAGCAGGGCACACCATCAGCTCCATTAATATCCAAACCACACTGGAAAGAATAAAACTACTTAAAAGGAAGTCTGGCACTAGACAGGACTCACTTGACCAGGGTTGGACAGACCCAGTGCACTACCCTGCACTCTCTTGACCATGAAGGGAAGTGTGGTGTTGGCAATGACCATGAAGACAAGGCCTGGACTCCCTCTAACCATGGGTCCCTCTGTGTACTCTGACCCTCCTCAACAAATTGAGATACTTAACTAGCCCATGCCTGGATGTGCCAGAGGGAGGAGAGAACTATTTGGGCCACCTGAGCATGAGTCTCAAAGCATCAGAAGGCTTCTGTGCAAAATCTACATGGGCCCATGTGTGGTCCTATGCAAGGTCTAGAAGGAGGGGGCTTCTGCCAGATCTCTCAGTGCCTGCCTCTGAAGGACTCTCTCAACTTCATTTCAGTTTGTGAATCAAGGTGAAGAGGGATCCTTTTGAGAGAACTCTGGAGGGGGGAATAAATGGGTAGGCAAGGATAGTTTAAATCACTACTCCTGGAAGAAGTTAATACCATGATTTTATTAGGTTTATATCCAGGAACAAAAATGCCTTGTGACAAGATCTTAAGATCTTTCCATCAGAAAGGAAAAAAACCATGGAATGGAAATCTTCATTACACATTTTTTTTAAAAAGTTAATTGTTAAGGAAAGAAATATAAATAAAGCTATCATGCCCAATTTAATCAATATTTAAACAGAGATTAAAAGATGCCCACGGTGAGTGCCAGCCCAAAAGAAGGCCTTTGCAGAGCTCTTGCTTTGTAGAAAAGATTCAAATAGGGATCTGGAAGTTGCTGGTGCATCTCATATAACCTTTGGCCTTGACTATGGAAAAAACAATTCTCCCTTCACTGGAACAACAATGAACTAGAGCCAGATTAAATGCATATGACCTTCTTAGCTGCTCGTGGTGACTGCAAAGCAATCCATCAGCTACAGAAGAAAAACAAAAGGTATTATAGCCTCAGAATAGAATGAGCCCTGTTCAAAAACATGCTAGGAGTTCACTACACCTACAGCAGAAACCTCGGACTTCAGAGTACAGAGCACTGCTCTCTGCCTCTTATTTGTATCTTTTGTCCTAAAAACTATACCCAATTATAAGTACCCAGCTTCCCTCAAAGCAGAAATGAGAGAAGCCCTTGCCCAGCCATCATTGTGGGGGAGAGAAGCCTTCTTCACCTTTGTTCTGGTCATCCCTGGGAGTTCTAGAGACCTACTTTCTTTGCTGAGGCTGCTTCTGACTTTAATTCCACTTCAATGCATGGGAACAACAGGATGCTCTTTAGACCCATGGCCACCTCTGCCTAGACAGGTGGTGGCCTTTTCCTGGCACTTCCCATAATCTTTAGTCACACAGCTTTTTGGCTTCTCTCTTTATTTGCTATTCTTTTGAGACAAAGCTAAAAATAATACAAATTGATCTCAGTGGCCGATGCGTAACTGGTCAATGACAAACTAGTCAATGACAGACCCACTTATTCCCAAGGGTGCAAATATCCAGGGCCATCTGAGACAATTTTCCCATTTCTTCACTTGGGAAGATGTCTCCTGCCCTTCAAAAACTAAAGAGGTATTTTGGCTTAGCTGACATCACCAGTTCTCCATTTGGCCCATACATTCAGCCACAGACCAACTCTTTTGGGAATCTATTTATCAATCCTTGCTTGTTAAATATAAAGAAGTAAAAAAAAAAATGAAATAAAATTAAGCATGAATACTGTTCAGTTATATGTTCTGATGAAATGTTCAACATGTCTGTTGTATAATGCAAGATCTTTGCATTCATAGTAATTAAACTGGAAATACAAAAGCAGAAAATCCTGCCCTGATTAGACACAAATAATTGACTACAAGATGGGGGATTGGAGAAGAAAGGCTTGGCAGTGATGAGGGTATCTTTCCTTGTGAGACTTTAAATGATAGAACCCTGATACTATAAAATTTTGAAATAAAGGCCAAAAGGAACTGTTCTCTTAGGGGCTAGAGGCAACACCTCATTCCCTGAGCCTGAAAACCACTTCTAAGCCACAGAGAATCACAACTACTCAGCCCTCTGCAAAGAAGCTTCAGGATCAAACCTGGGATTAATTATGACATTTTCATTTCTCTCTTTCCTCCTCCTTGTCATAAGAATGTAGACAAAATCAGGTACAATTTATCCTGTGATTTCAAGATCTGACTATGAACCCCTGAGAGTGTCCCTATGTGTTTGCAGTAAGCTCCTAAGGCAGATCATTGTTCACTTGGGCCATGGGAATCTCATGGTGAAGTGTTTAAGCAAGATAATATGTGAATCTCTTTCTGTTGTTGTTTGCTTGCATTCTGGTTTTTCTTCCCAAGTTATTTTTACTTTCTTTCTAAATCTGATTTTTCTTGTGCAACAAGATGACTGTATAAATAGGTATATATAGTATTTAACATGTAATTTGTAATTTAACATATTTAACATGTTTGTAAATAAAAAGCTATAATTAAAAATAAATAGAAGTGAAGAAGAAAAAAATAATATGTGAATATTCTAGATAAACCCAGCAGATGAAGAAAGCAAAAACACTTTGGAAGGGTCACAAAGAAAAGAGAAGACTTTTTGCTTTCCTCCTTAAGCAATGACATCGCAGTTTTTAAAATGTGCTGTCCAAACACACATACACACACACACACACACACACACACACACACACACACACACACACACAAAAAATGAGAGAAGAAAACAGGAAAGGATGTTGGGGGACCATTTCACAGAGACCCAGGAACTGGGAATCTGCGAAGTGGGAACAACATGCTATAGGGGCTGGGCTTCAGGCAGAGGAAACAAGAGAACTGGTTCATGGTTGTCAATGCAATCTGAGAAAGCACAAGGAGTCCCAGCATCACTTCATCCCAGTAGCCTCTACTTTTCTTACAGATTCCTTTTACCATAAAAAAAAAAACTTCTGTCTTTTCCTTTCTTACAAATGATCTCCGCTCACACTAGCACTGCCTGATGTTAAAGAATGTACTGAGCAAAGAGAGAGATTTCCCATCTTCAGACTAGATGATGAAACTGAGTGGAACCAGCTTGCTGGAGACTTCCTTGCTCCTAACCTCATTTGGAGCCCGCTCTATCTGTAAGGCCCATAGAGGCATCTTTCCTCCACAGCTGATCACTTGGGTGTTTCCTAGAATTTTTACCATCAGTTCCCCAAGAGGAAAGTAGCATAAAAGAAGCAAGTGGAGAAGCAGAGGCTCTGAACAACTGGTCAGAGCACAAAGACTGCCCATAAATTTCCATTGCCGTGTCAGGCGGACCCGAGACACAATCCGATATCTCTCGTCATCGTTTACAGCTATTGATTGTGCACCTAACTTGGCTTTATAATCTTCCTGCTTTAAGGAGATGCAATATTTTTCAAGGACTTCCCACACTGAGAATGAGCCTGCAGATGTAAAGCAGGCCATTAATTTTATACAAGCTGGTTTATATACCTGTGGGCCCCGACCACATTGTGCTACAAGGGAGAGCCGCCTAGAAAAAGGGACACTCTTAGCAAGTTCAGTTGGAGAACCTCCTGGGCAAGGAGCAATAAGCAGTTATCTGATGATTCTCCAACCACACCTGTCTTTGGGGCCACAATCACCTTTCTGTGCCTGGTCCTGAGTGGAAGCCACAGATCATGACATACAGCACAGGTCCAAAGCAAAGACAGAGCTTTGTTGCTGTCAGAAGGAAGGTGGACTCTCAAAGCAGCACTTTCTAAGCCTGGCATCCAAGGGATAGTATCCCAATCCTCCCCTTCTTGGATTCTCTCACGCAGGTGGAAAACAAAAAAAGGGACCACAAAAGGTGGGATTTTTATCACTGAGAAGCCATTTTTACAAATCGGGGGAAAAAATCACATTCCCTGAGAAGTTTCTCTATTCACCATCGCTAAGGCCATGACTCATCAGATAGCACAGCGCCTGTCTCGGTCTCGCTCATTGTATTTTCCATTGCCAATGAAATTCTTATTGGCCAACATTCGTATCAGCCTGATTTTATCAATCTTTGACCCATGCTACATTTTATATTTTTGACAAATGGGGAGGGAGTGAGAGGGAGAAAGAGGAGATGGCAAAGGAGGGGACAAGGGGAGAAAAGAGGGGAAAGAGGATAACATATTTCCTCTTTCTGCTGAGATAGATGTATTCAAAGGCAGCTTTTTTGCAGAATCCAGCTAATGGAGACTTTGGCCTTTTATGCTTCTAGGACAGTCTGAGTTTATCAATGTCTCTCCACATTCTGCACACCCCTTCTCCTCCTGGAGGCAAGAACTAAGGTCAGATTGCAGCCAGGTTTCTTTTCCTTGGACAACAGAATGCCGTGGGATCTCAGGGCTGGCAGTGAGTGACCTTAGAAGAGAACCTGGGATGTCAGAGCCTTAATCATCATCTAGTCCAAACCTTCTTTTTATAGAGGACCTATTATGCTAGAAGGGTAAATATAAAAGACATTTCTTCCAAAAACATAAAAACAAAAACAAAGTCAATGAGACGTCGGTAGAGGCACTGCTTGCTGACCAGTCCTCCTATTAAAGGTAAACTATGGGAAATGATGGGCTTTAATGCCACCTCTTGTAGGGGGAGCGGGGGAAAAAGATGCTTCTGGTGGCTTCTTGCTCGGTTGGCCTTGTGTTGGCAACTTTCCCTGACATTAAAGACAAAACATTGGGATGGTTCACAATCCGCTGTAAAAGGTTAGGTTGCCTGGCACAGGCAAGCAGAGGCATTTCCATTACCATTGTCATTTCCAAAGTCCCGGAGCTTTGTTTCTGTCTTTATCATTTATTTTCCTCTAATCACTATTGAAGGGGATAGTTCAGAATAACCTAGAGACTCAGGGGAAAGTCCCAAAAGAGACTGGTTTGAGGTCCCCGACACTCCCTAAAAAAGGAGCTTTCTCATAAGGACTCTCAGACTCTCACCCACAGAAATGACTAACTTTAAATAAGTGTCGGACTGGATCAGATGTGTGCTGAGTGTCCCCGGGGAAGCCAAGTCAGCCTCTCCCACCCAAGGTGTGTCCCTCCACCCACTTGAAGCTCCCCATAGACATCACTCCCCAGGCCTGAGAGAGGGCAGAAAGGATCTTACCACTAGAGGGCAGCAAAAACACAGGCATCCCAGGTAGGGAGAGTTATTTGCAAAGGAGGGAAGGAAATGGAAAGTCCACATAGCTTAGTGGAGCGAGACACCTGATTCAACTGGGGATGAGCCAGATTGGAGAAATACTAGACATAAGCCTCTCTTTCTCGGAAGATTAAATGCGGACAGAGGCCAGCCAGAAGAGAGAGAGCTCCAGGCTGAGGCCTAGGGAAGGAAGTCGCCGGTTTAAGCCCTTCACTAACACTTCCATCACAAACCCAGGAGACAAGAAATCTAACTGAACGAATAAGAGGAAGGGGGAAGCCACTCTGCCCCATTTCCCCTGCTTGTTGCCTTCTGCTCTGGCTCTTTCCTGTTCTGATCTACTAGAATCCCTCAGCTCAGGCTTTCCTCACCAGATCCTGTCTCTGACTACAACCTGCCAAATACATATTTGCCCGAGCTACGGAGCGCCAGGGGCGATGGGAGCAGCAGAAGTACAGACAGTGCCAGTGGCTTGTGTTGCACCCTGAGGACAATGGGCAGACCCTTTAGGGCCCAGATGTTGCCCCCGAAGGGAGTCCCCCATCTGCCCCTGGAACTCCCCTTGGCTGATTCTGAAGTCACAGGGGCAGCGATTCCTTAGCTAAGGACCGGGGGAGGGCGGTGGCAGAAAGTTACTGGGTCCGGGTCCTCAAGGCGCGGAGCCCAGGAGATGCTGAAAGGCGGAGGAGGGACCTGGTGGGGAGTGCGTGGTAGCTGACCTCCCCTAGACCAGTTGCTCAGATCTAATGATGATAAATAAAATCAAGTTTGCCCTAGCTTCCCGCGGAGCCCCAGGGAATAATGAGGGCTGCGCCCCCATCTGTCTACATTAACAGGGAGCTGGGCACTTCCCATAGCGAAGGGATCGATTTTGTAGCCGGAGCAGAGGTTTCCCGACTCCTCGTGAATAATCGCCGCCCTCTGTGAAATTTGTAATAATTAGAAGGAGACTTTTTTTCCCCGCCTCCCTTTCCCCTGGAGGCTGGAGCCGGGAGATCGCCGGGGGACTCTTGGAGAGCCTCAGCTCCAAGCCAAGTCCCTAAACTGGGAAGGAGGAGCGGGCGTGAAGCCGGGCCGAAGGCTAAAGGATGGGGGCCCGGCCTTGCCCAGGGAGGGGAGGCGGGGGACTGGAGGCCAGAGGTGTTGAAGGTGCCCGGCCTCCGTGAAAAAAACAACCACGGTCCTCGTCTGGGAGAGCCAGAGCAGAGGCACTGGGGGCTGGCCGGGCAAGTTCCAGTCGCTTTGTCAAAGCCCAGCCTAGGCGGAAGCCCGCGGCAAGGCCGGGGGCCGGGTGTGAGGGGGCGGCCTGCGCAAAGGAGAGAGTCCGGGAGGACGCTCCAGGAAAGCCTGCTGTTGTCCGATGGAGGGAGGCAGCCTTCCCTGCGGGTCTCCCACGGACCGCGCTCGGGGCTGCCCCGCAGGAACGGAGGCGCGCGTCACTCACTGCCCGAGACCTAAACAAAAACCCAGGCTTGGCCAGGAGCCCGGGGGTCCAAAAATCCCAGTATCCTGGCATCGAGAAGGGAATCGAGGCCCGCGCGGGACTAGGAACAAAACGCAGACCCAGGGGCGCGACAGCTCCTGCCGGCCGGGGGCTGGAGCGGACTCCCACATTCCCAGGGAGGCCCGAGTCCGAGGCGCTGGGGGTGGACCCGAGAAGCCTGGAAGCAGGAAAGATGCTCTGTCCGTGGTGCTGAAGGAGCGATTCTCTCTGCACTCACACTCATACACACTCATGCACGCGCGCGCACACTCACACATTCACACACTCTCACACTCACACACATTCACATTCATATACACGCACGCACACACACGCACACACACATTCACTCACGCACGCACACACACACACACACACACACACACACACACGCACACGCACACACATTAGCCCCAGTCATATTGCCACGGAATCAAAAGCCCGAACTGGATTAGAGGGAAAGTGGCGAGCCGGGGGTGGCGGCTGTCCGCGGTGCTGAAAGAGGGAGCCAGCGTGCAGCGCACTCTAGCTTCAGAGCCCTGTGTGGGGCGAGCGGGCCGCGCCACGCTGCTGGCTGGCTGCTCTCAACCTGGGCGCCCGGAACTTGACGCAGCAGATAAGCCACGGAAGTTTCAGGAGAGGAGCCACTTCTCTGCATTATCTGCCACGCAAAGTGGGCTTTGAGGAGGCTCCTCAGAAGGCGAGAAGGAGCACGCCTTTCCTGGAAACCTTCCCTCAAAAGGAGGCAGACGTTGCGGGATCCCAGAAGTAAATGGGTCTGGCGAGCCAACTGGGAAGTTCACCCGCCTTTAGCGGAGGTGGCTGAGCCTGCTTCCTCTGAGCGTTCCATGGCTGAGCCCAGAGGCGAATAGTCTCTAGTCACCCCCAGAAAGTCCTCCTGCCCCAACTTTCCCGGAAGATTTCAAAATAGCCTGAAGGCTCAGTGCAGGATTGGGACGAGTGTGACCTCTCTGACTCTTCCTTCAGGGGTACGTGTGCAGAACATTGCGATCCCGCACCGGGTCCTGAGATTCTCTCCCCGCCTTAGCGCCAGACAATCTCTCTCCATCTCTAGACTCCGGGAAGTCTGAGACAGGGATTGAAGAGGAAGGCAGGGAAAGGCAAACTGCGGCCTGAGGAGCCCAGGGCCAAGGAAGGAAAAAGGAAAAAAGGGATGGAGGGAGGATGGTGCAAAACTCAGAACAGAGAGAGGCGCGATGAGGGGCCGGTTTCTAAGGAAACACTGTGCTTGACTAAGCGGCGATTTGACTGTGGGGAAAAAAATGCAAAAGGGAAAGTCACTGTCTCTCCTTTTCCTCCTTCCCTCCATTTCTTTTTTTCTCCATCATCTACCTCCCTCCTTTTTCCCTCCCTTCCTCCTTTCTCTCCCTCTCCTTCCTCTCTTCTCCTACCTCTCCCCTTTTTTCCTTTCTTTCATCCACCTTCTCTCCCCACCTTAATTTAAAGTTTCCATGGTTCAGAGCGGTCTCAGGTTCAGGGAGCAGGAGGGCGAATGGGGGCTGGGGAAGGATATCAGTCACGGCTGAAAAATGGAACTGAGAAGATGCCCTCAGAGAACTCTGGGTGGGTGAGTACTCTTTTAAAGAGCAGAACACCCAGACACCCCACAGAAGAGGTGTAACCTCTTCTCACAAGAGCACCCCAGTTACTGAACTTCCTTTGAAGAAAATCCCTGGGGCCTCTTAAAAAGGGATCCTGTCTGCCCAATTTCCTGCGCTTGTACCTCCAAGACGAAAGAAACTTCTGGCGCTTATTTTCAGCCACCGTGGCTCAGTTTCCAGCGAGAGGCTGGGAGAGGGCTCACGCTACAGCCTCAGCCAACACCCGCAGGGGTCAGACGTTCGCCTCTGCTCCGGGACTTGTTTCCCTCCTCCTTCCATCCCCACGACTTCTTCCTCCCTCACTCCTCCCTGTACCTCGATCCCTCCATCCGACCCTGTCCGTCCCTCACTCTATCTTTCCAGGCCGTACCTGGGTTGGGCTGGGGGGGAGGAAGAGGGGAGAAGGGAGGCGGGCGCACCATGCCCTGTACCCGCCTCGAGAATCTGCCGGTCCAGGCCCGCTAGCCCAGGGCTCGTCCGCCCCCGGCTCGCTGGCACAGACAGCGAGTGAGCTTGGCGATCTTTTCAGCTAGGGCCTGGCATTTCCTCCTATCTGCCTGACAGAGCCAAGCCCGGAAATTGCCGGTAATATTCATCTGGGGAGCACTTTCATTAAACGTAATTCATTCGACTTTCACTATAAATTGAGTGACATCCTTACAGCGGAACCCTTTTATCCTTGATTAAGTGCTTGCCAAGCTTTGGTTTTTCTCTTTATTGTCACATTCCTTCAAGCGGAGTCGTCAACATGCCAATCTGCTGCATAAAAACGCGAGCGTCGTGTTTACAAAGCACCCGAGAGCTTGTTTAATGCTGACTTCCAGGAAGAGCTCGCGGGGAGCTGAGAAATCACCACAGCCACGCCACACAAAGCGTCCCGGGCCCTGGCGGAGGCAGCCCGGGATCGAGAGGGCGCAGGGAAGCAACCCGGGCCGCAAAGGGAGACAAGCTCGCCGTCTCTCCAGGTTCTCCCAGAATCCGAGAGCTCTCCTTTTACTCACTAAAATGGCGCTTGGACAGACCAAGTAGGTCATCCCGGAGCTTCTAATGGATAGCTGCGAGTCCAGGGTTCGGCTAGCCCTGGGCCTCTTCGTGAGGTGACTCGAGGGGAGCCGCCCTCTACTCAAAGTGTGAAAGTGGAGAGGTCAAAGCCTTTCTTGGGCCAGCAAGTGAGCAGCAGACAGCCATTCTCAAACACACACACACACCACACATACACACACACACCACACATACACACACAAACACACACACATACACACACAAACACACACAAACACACACACATACACACACAAACACACACACCACACATACACACACACATACACACACAAACACACACACACATACACACACACTCACACACACCACACATACACACACAAACACACACTCACACCACACATACACACAAACACACACTCACACACACCACACATACACACACATACACACACCACACATACACACACACTCACACACACCACACATACACACACAAACACACACACTCACACACACACACACACACACACACACACACACACACACACACACACCTCTTTCCAGATGGTGTCAAGAAATCCAGACATAGATTCAACCTCTTTACATAACTCCTTAACAAACAGTCCTAAGACAACCCCCGAAATACTGTCTGAGCACTATTGACAACCAAGTGGACTCTACTCCAAAAAGAGAAGGAAGAGAAAGTGAAGGGTTCAAAGAGAGGTCCCTTCAATATAGGTATTCTTACTAAGCATCCGAGAGCCCCCCAAAATCTTGAAACGGAGAGAGCTGAACCCCACAGCTTTGTGTTGTGTTCACCTTGAAAGATTGCCTTCCCTTTCTCCCTCTCCTTCCTTAAAATCGAAGACGCAAAAGACAGAAAATTACTTATTTGACAAAGCAATACCCAAATGCTTTCATCACAAAAGTGCCTTTTGGAAAATACAGCCGACAGTTGTTATTACTGGACAATGCTGTCAATTTCTTTGGTCTGCAGAAAATCTCCCCTCACATAGAAAAGTAGGCCACGGGCCCATATCACAAAAATCAGCCGATTTCCTTCCCTGCCACCTGATCTATTTTTCACTGACAACACTTTCATTAAAGGGGAAATCACCATCCAAAATTCAAAGCACAGAGCAGTACTGGGGCCATGAACTTAATGTTTTTTTTTTTGTTGTTGTTGTTGTTGTTGTTTTTTCCAGAAGAAAAAGAAATGCACTTTAGGATGGCTTAGCAAAAACCAAGCCACTTACCTTCCTCCCAAAGCCTCCACACTTTCTCCTAACCCATCACCAAGATGAGCAAGAGGCCAGGGTCCAAATGAAAACATTCTCTGCAAATGGACCACGACCAGGTTGGGCCCTGCAGAGGGATTTCTATCTGATTCAATGGAAAGTTTATCCCCCCCCTCCTTCCCTCTAGGAAAAAGATTTGATCTCCAAAGTATGTTTGTTTGTTCATCCAGAGACCTTATTTTCTATCAGGTCTTGGAGCTAGGGTACTCAGACCCTATCCTAAATCAGAGTTGTGAGGGGGCAGTGCGTTGCTGACCATGTCCATTATGCTTTTGGCCTTTTCAGTCTAACTTGGAGAACTGCCCTTATTAGGGAAATCACCAGCTGACAATGAGGTGTGGCGCTGTAGGGATTCTTTTCTGTCCTTTTCCAGGGCAAAATAAATAGACCTATCAGAGACAATCCCTTTAAAAATATATTTGATTTAAAACGTTGGTGGTAGTTTAGTTTGTGGTCCCTGAAAATTATAAAAAGCCAGCCCAGAGAGGTGAAGCTCCCCATCGCTGCCCAACCCTGCTCTCTCTTCCTGAACCTCCCTTCTCCCCACAGTGCTGGCAGCTCGCTAGGACACGGTTCGCAAAAGAGTGTGCAGGAAATGATTGTCTCTCCCGTTAGCTCAGAATACAGATATTCCACTGAGCCGAGATCTCGCAGAACATCGGGTGAGAGGTCACAGTCAGGCAGCCTTAGCCAAAATCTCAGTTCTTTCCCTACCTTGGTTTGTTAGAAGCTCCGTTCTACTCAGAAACCGATTTCTAGATTTTGACTTGGGTTTCTGCCTTTTTCATCATCAGAGAAGGTCCCCCTGGGGTCCGTTTTGCCCTGAGGGCATTAATATGCCCCATACCCGAGCTACCTCAGTGACCCTTCAACAAGTCACTTTTGTCTCCTTGTTACTGGGGACTGCTTCAGAGAGTTCACTCCCCAAATAGATTCCTCCACATCTCTAAGAAAATGTTCTCTGGAGTCCCTGGTTCTCGACCTGCCCAAAGGAGAAATAACTCCATGCCCATTTCTCTAACTCAGGAACCACTCGCTTCTCCCCTCACTCTCCTTTCTTTAGGGGAAAAAAGGGAGGGAAGCGCCTGTCTGCTTGCTCTCTTGTGATGGCTCTAGCTCTGAGGTCGTGGGGAAGCTAGCAGAGAGCGTCTAGCCCTGAGAGGGAGTGAAATCCTGCCACCGCTTTTTCTGGAAGGTTTGACAGCCAAGTGGTTCGCCCAACGGCTCCGAACTACGCCGGAGCAGGGGCCCCTGGCCGCTTCCAGCGCCCGGCCTGTGCTTTTGCTTTCACTCGAAGGAGCGCTCAGGTGGTCGGCCCCCTTGCGAGCTCAAATGTTCTGCTAGCGAAGGAGCTTTCTAAGTGAACTTGGGGAGCCGTTTTCTGCTCCATTTCCGGGAGAAAACGACTCTTGCTGGGAAGCTGCAAGCCCATTCTGCTGGCCTCTCCTCGCAGCTGCTTCCCTCCTTACCTACTCTCACTTCTACTCCAGTCCCTCAGTTTATACCTAAGACCCACTGCAATGGGCGTAGATCACCCCCAATTCCTCCCGAGTTCTTGCTCCAAAGATTCGAAATCGGGAGCCAAGAAACCGATCGCTCTGGCTCGGCTCCGACAGCGGGTCACGGGCGCTGGAGAAGAGAAAGCAAAGGGCCGTGGGCCGACGGGGCAAATCAGGCAACACAGGCAAGAAGGGGGGAGTGTGGAAGAGCTCGGCTTCGGGCCCTAGTTCCCTGGGCCTCTGGCTTCAGCGAGCAGCTATTTCGCAAATCCACCCTCCCCTGACATCTTCTGGGCTATCCTAGAGCTAGATCGGGTCGGCCAGGGGACGAAGAGCGAACCCGAGAGCCGCTCCCCATTTCTGGCCTCGCTTCAGCGCCTCGGGGCACGTCTGCGCCAGCCGCCGGGGCTACGGGGCCCTCCGTGGGTGGCAATAGAAAGAAGCAGAGGACAACGAACGTTCGGGCTTCTTCTGCGAGCCCTTCCGGAAGGTAGGTGTCCCCGGAAGCAGGCTGCCGGAGGAGCACCGGGGCCCGGGGGGCGCGGAGGGAACCCAGCGCGGCAAGCAGCCCACAAGGCCTGTTAGCGTCTCGGAGCGCCGGAAAGCCCTTCTCGCCAGGAGAAATCCGCCGGCGTTTCGGACGGGTTTCGGAACCCGTCGGTCCCGCGACCCGACGCCGCCGGGATTCGGCCCTCCCTCCCGAAATTCAAGAAAGCTGAATCTCTGCCCCTGCGACCACCGTGGCTCGGGGTCGAAGCTCGAAAGACCCGCGGAGCCCCGACCCCCAAC